>NC_056742.1:229254077-229341577 GCF_019279795.1 Protopterus annectens
CCCCAACCCTCCTTCCACATAGTTTAGCAAAATTATAATCCTTTCTTCTTTTAAATTGTAGCAAACTGCTTACTACAAATGTAAAAGACAGTTGCTACAGTTTATACCCTGCCTGCACAGAGTGCTACAGTGCTTGGGTTTTACTTGAAAAACATCCTTGTTATTTTAAACTGTATCAAACTGCTTGCCACAAATGTAACAAACTGCTTGCTACAGTTTAGTAAGCAGTTGCTACAGTTTCAACCACACATGGAGCACTACAGCACTCTGGTTTGACTGCAAATACAGTACCTGCTTTCAAAAGCTGGTACTGCACTAAAATACAGTTGGGATGATGGATGGCCCTCAGTCATGTCCCCTAAGACTTTGTACCCAATGCAGTTGCCCCTTGCATCCAGCCCCAGCTAAGTTACTGTTGACTACTACCTGGCTTCTATTATTGCTGGTCTGACTGCAGCTATACTTAACTTGAAATAAATATCCCTTTGCTCCTTCACTCATAAAAAGCAAAACAGCAGCACTAATCCCATAATAGCTCCTGAGAAGTGGGAATAGCATTTTTGGTAATGATCATCTCATCCCAGATTTTGCATGGTATCTGTAGGCTTTTTGTAGCCTTCTCCTCGTAGATGCCTTGGGTGATATTTACAGTAGCTCATCACAAGAGAACTAAGTTGAACAACAATCGAAAATTAAAATTGAAGAAGTTTCCCCTCTAAACAGTAATTATACCAATGAGGGACATGACCATCCCATTTACACAGCCTGAAATCAATGCCTCTCCTGCTCTCATCAGAAGCAAAACTGGATCAATAACACCAGATTTTCACTTAAGAGGGGATTTCAGGCTTTCCAGTGATTGCTGTTCTTCAGGATGGCTTGGAAATAAGGTTCATCCGCTCTTTCTCCAACCAGGAGCAAAGTACGAACACTAATCCCAAGCTGAATTCTGAGAAACTGTATGTATGCCCTTCAGTGAACTGTAGTCTTTACCCCGATGTTGCAGATTTTAAAAGTAACATGGACAAAAGTAGTTAATGCCCTAATTATTGCAGTGCACATTAAGCAGGTGGAAAGATGTGAAAGAGTGGGTAGTGGGATCTTAAACAATATAAGGGACGTGTCCACTGTCATGAGCAGATGAGCTAAAACTGGGAGGAACTTGCAAAGTTAAATGTATAACAGAGGAGGGCCAGTGAGTCAGTCAACAGCAGCAGTCACACATCAGAGGCAGCATCCAATGAATGCTAAAACAATCAGTCTTCCACTTTCTGCCAACATGGCTCAACAGTCTACTCTCACTATATCTGAAGCATAGCAATTGTTTTATTCCAACTGTTCACAACTTCTAGCAGTTGGCAGTACAATGTAAAAAAAGATGTAAATTTTTAAGAAACATGGAAGCAAACCTCTCACATCAGCATGTTATTTGTTTATTTATTCAACATTGGTTTACTGAGAAAGTTCAAATGGGCAGATACTTGTTTTCAGCAGAGGCCCGGGGAGAAAAGCTCCATAATCGCAATACAAAATTTTACACATATATGGTACAAACAAAGAAACATAAGTTACATAGCTGGAAATAATCAAGGTTTAACAAAGTAGTGGTATATAGATACAATGTATTTTGCTTGTATATAGAAATTCAAAGTTTAGCAAAGGAGGAATACATGTATACATTGTAGTTTTCCTTGTACACAGAGATTTTGACATAGGCATAACAGAGGATGTGTATGTTATATGAGTACAACATGGTTGTTGGTTTTGCAGTTTATAGAGATCTTCACTGCAGACATTCTATACATTATACACATCTTCACACTAATGGTTACACATCATATCGCCACAAAATTACATCCATCGGAATACACCACTAAGACCATAAGTTATAATGAGGCTGTAAAGAAAAAATTGCCAAAGTTTCCATGAGCACAGTCTAAAAAATACCAGTCTCTACGTCACAAGGCAGCAGTTACAATTTCTCCATTCAAACATACTGCAAGTTCCCACAGATCACCCAAAAGCCACCAGAAAAGCTGGTAAAAATCCATAATCCTCACGACTGACACTGGCAGGGAACATTCACTGAGAGAAAGACAGACACACACAGTAGTCTCAGATTCAGTTTTCTGCACCAAGTACAATTTCCCTTAAGAGCACACAGGGAATGCACACTCAAGTCTTGGGGCCGGGCTACCTCTCCAGGCCCCAAATAAGACTCCCAACTGACACAGCTATGGAATAGGTTCCTTAGCTAGGTGTTCAAGCCAGGTCCTCCACCTCCATCTCAGTGAAATCAGTGCTCTCAGTGTCCCTGTTCAAAGTATCTGACACGCACTCTCTTTAAGATTTGATTTTCACACACACACACACACACATGCACACACACACACACACACGCATGTGCACACACACACACACACACACACACACACACCTGGGAAAGGCTAACACAGCTTACCAGCTTTACCATCTCCACCCAGATTATAAGGTAGATTCAATGCCACCAGCCATGTACTTTAATGCTCTTACCATATTACCCAATTACTCTTAGTAAAATTAATACTTATACAAATAGTAGCATTTCTAAGCCAAGCAGCAAGACTTTCAGGAATGTGGAGCTAAAGAGCCAGTAAATAAATTCAATTACCCTCAAAGGATACATTTAATAATAAATGGTAAAATTGAAAACATGAAAATACTAAATATCTATTCACAATAAACAACACAGTTTCAGTGTACAAGAAATATTAAAAAAACACAGATGGAAAGAGTCAGATAGATACATAAAAACAATAAAAAATAAAAAAATAATAAAATGGACAACCAAGGTCAATCACTTCACTTCATTTGGGCACAAAAACCAAATGAGCTAAGGGCCATCATTAATGAATAGACAATATCTACACATACCGCACTTAGTCATTAATGAAATACTATGCTTCCTCTCAATGCGGTTACTTTCAAGTATATTTTTTAAGTTCCTACCCCTACCATAGACTATTTGTGGTTCTATACCTAAGATGTCTTTAGTAGTGTTGTTTAAACAAAATCTCCATGTGTTTTTCAGACTAGAAACAAGTTGTGGGACTAGTGGGTTATAATTCACCACAAATGCCTCTCCTGACTTTTTGTTGTCAACCACATTCTGAGTCACCAATAAATTACTTCTTAAAAATTGGGATGTATACTTTTTCCCTCTTTCTCATAACTTCTTTTTTAACATTTAGTAATAACTTAAGGGGATACACCCTATCTAAAAACATACCAATCAATTTAAACATTTCTTGCTTAAACACCATGTTTTCACTAACCAACCTTGATGTTCTTACCATATGCCCCTTAATTATACCTTTTCTTTGATGGTAAGAGTGACAACTGTCAAAGTGTAATAGTGAATTCGAATAGGTATCCTTTCTATAGATATTACTACACAACCCTTGTGGTGTTTTCTTCAAGGTAATATCCAGGAAATTGATCTCATCTTTATGCCAGGAGTAAGTAAACTTAAAAAAAAATCAGTCATACCATTCAAGTATTCCATACATTCACCAATATTGGTTTCATCACCTCTCCACATAATGAGTATATCATCCAAAAATCTATTATACAGCAAAATATTTTGCATATATTTGCATGAAAAAATAAAAGAGTTCTCCCAAGTAAGTAAAACAAGGTTGGAAAATACAGGTGGACACCTGGCACCCATCGCCACACCCGTTTTTTGCTGATATATTTCCCCATCAAAACTCAGAAAATTATTCTTTAATACCAGTTCCATAAGTTCAAATAATAAATTTAATTTAGATTTATCTATCCTTTTACTACCAAGTAAACTTTCATGGAACATAGTCAAACCTTCATCTTGGGGAGTCACTGTGAACAGGTTAATGACGTCCACAGTTAAAAACACATAGTTGGTTTCATTTTTGACCATTCTTAATCTTTCCAAGCAGTACCAGGAATCTTTTAAAATGTGTGCAGCTTCCTCAACTGCCACCTTAGACCATATGTCCACATAAGATGCTAAAGGTTCTGTTTTGGAACCAACTGCAGTGACAATTGGCCTGAAAGGAGGATTATAAATATCTTTGTGGACTTTAGGTATACCAAAGATGATGGGTTGGCCCAGATGTTTAACTGTCAAATAGTTAAGTTCAACCTCATATATCATCCCTTGAAATAGTGCATCTTGTAGATACAAATCAGTCTTCTGATAGGCCCTGTTTATGTCATTTCTAGATGCCCTGTAGTATGTCACTTCATCATTTAGTATATCATTCATCTTCAAACTATAATCCATAGTAGTCATAACCACCATCCCACCCCCCTTGTCAGGTTTCATAAACCTGTATCCTCTGTTGTTAACAACTTCTCTTAGAACCACTCTTTCATCATGGGTTAGATTTTCACAGTGTTGTCTCTTATGATTTAAAATGTTTCTAAAATCACTTTCAACACTTCTTTCAAGAGTCAATACATTAGGGTGTGGTGAGGGGATAAAAGTACTTCTCCTCTTCAAAGGCATTACATTTTTAGCCAACAGCTTCTTTTGGCCCATCGATGAGAAGTATATTTTTAAATTCAACTGTCTCATGAATTGTTTTTAATTAATGAGCACATTAGTAATATCTAATCAAAAATTCGATACAAAAGTTGTACCTTTACTTAATAACTCAAAATGTACATCACAAATATTCATTTCAGTATAGTTATAAATAGTAAAACCTTGCTTTTTCACCAATTTACAAATCATTTGTTCATTCTCAATATTGAAATCCATGTCTCCAGATGAAGAAGAACATACTTCAATCAAGTGACCACCTTCCTTTAACATATCCAAATGACATTCGGTATCATGATCAAACACAAAGTCACTCTTAGTAACAGTAAGTCCATAGGCAGCTTTAGAACACATTACATTAAACACATTCAATAATAACCTCTTTGGACATTGGCATACCGCAAATTGATTGCATTATTTGACAAGACAGGTATGGACATGATGACTATTATTATTCGTAATAATGAGGCTAAATTGATTAAATTAGAAGAAGATATTTCTTTACTCAACAATAGCATTACGAAAGATTTACTTTTTTCTCAACAGAAGGACAATTACAGTATAGTGTTAAATAATGTAGAGTCATTTGTTAAAAAGAACGTGAGTGTCAAACCAAAAAAGTTATTTAGAGATACCAACAACTATAAGGAAAATTGTGCTTAGCCAGTAGGGTTAAAACAAAAACAGCCTGGTGTTTCATATGTAGATAACTACACTGATACTTATGCTGGTGAGAGGGGCAATGTAGTGGACACTAATCATGTTGAAGTGTTTGACAGTGATGATTGTTTTTTGGACCAACTGACAGAATTGAGGAGGTCGGAAAGACTTTTGAACAGGGGGAACAGTGGAGGCAGGAGCATGAAAGAGAATTTCCATTACAACAGGAATGGACGAGGGGGGAGGGAGAATCAAAGAGGTTATCATTGAATGTGTTTAATGTAATGTGTTCTAAAGCTGCCTATGGACTTACTACTACTAAGAGTGACTTTGTGTTTGATCATGATACCGAATGTCATTTGGATATGTTAAAGGAAGGTGGTCACTTGAGTGAAGTATGTTCTGCTTCAGCTGGAGAAATGGATTTCAATATTGAGAATGAACAAATGATTTGTAAAGCGAAAAAGCAAGGATTTACTATTTATAACTATACTGAAATTAATATTTGTGATGTACATTTTGAGTTATTAAGTAAAGGTACAACTTTTGTACCGAATTTTCGATTAGATAATGCTAATGTGATCATTAATTTAAAACTATTCATGAGGCAGTTGAATTTAAAAATGTACTTCTCATTGACGGGCCAAAACAAGCAGTTGGCTAATAATGTAATGCCTTTGAAGAGGAGAAGTACTTTTATACCCCCACCACACCCTGAGGTATTGACTCTCGAAAGTGTGTTGAAAGTGATTTTAGAAAATTTTTAAATCATAATAGACAACACTGTGATAATCTAACCCACAATGAAAGAGTGGTTCTCAGAGAACTTGTTAACAACCGAGGATACAGTTTTATGAAACCTGACAAGGGGGGTGGAATAGTGGTTATGACTACTATGGATTATAGTTTGAAGATGAATGATATACTAAACGATGAAGTGGCATACTGCAGGGAATCTAGAAAGGAGATGAACAGGGCCTATCAGAAGATTGATTTGTACCTACAAGATGCACTATTTCAAGGGATGATAGATGAGGTTGAATTTAACTATTTGACAGTTAAACATCCGATCCTACCTGTCATCTTTGGTATACCTAAAGTCCACAAAGATATTTACAATCCTCCTTTCAGGCCAATTGTCATCGCAGGTGGTTCAAAAATTTTAACCTTTAGCATCTTATGTGGACATATGGTCTAAGTTGGCGGTTGAGGAAGCTGCACACATTTTAAAAGATTCCTGGCACTGATTGGAAATATTAAGAATGGTCAAAAATGAAAGCAACTATGTGTTTTTAACTGTGGACGTCATTAACCTGTTCACAGTAATTCCCCAAGATGAAGGTTTGACTATGTTCCATGAGAGTTTACTTGGTAGTAAAAGGGTAGATAAATCTAAATTAAATGTATTAGTTGAACTTATGGAACTGGTATTAAAGAAAATTTTTCTAAGTTTTGATGGGGAAATATATCAGCAAAATATGGGTGTAGTGATGTGTGCCAGGTGTGAGCCTGTATTTTCCAACCTTGTTTTACTTACTTGGGAGAACTCTTTTATTTTTTCATCCAAATATATGCAAAATATTTTGCTGTATAATAGATTTTTGGATGATATACACATCCTGTGGAGAGGTGATGACACTAATATTGGTGAATTTATTGAATACTTGAATGGTACAACTGTTTTTTTTTAAGTTTACTTACTCCTGGCATAAAGATGAGATCAATTTCCTGGATATTACTTTGAAAAAAACACCACAAGGGTTGTGTAGTAATATCTATAGAAACAATACCTATTCAAATTCACTAATACACTTTGACAGTTGTCACCCTTACCATTAAAGAAAAGGTATAATTAGGGGGCAGATGGTAAGAACATCAAGGTTGGTTTGTGAAAACATGGTGCTTAAGGAAGAAATTTTTAAATTGATTGGTATGCTTTTAGATAGTGGATATCCCCTTAAGTTATTACTAAATGTTAAAAAATAAGTTATGAAAAAGAGAGAAAAATTATACATCCCAATTTTAAGAAGTGATTTATTGCTGACTCAGAATGTGGCTGACAACAATAAGTCGGGAAAGGCATTTGTAGTGAAATATAACCCACTTGTCCCACACCTTGTTTCTAGTCTGAAAAACGCATGGTAATTTTGCTTAAACAACACTACTAAAGACATCTTAGGTATAGAGCCACAAATACTCTATTGTAGGGGTAGGAACTTATAAAATATACTTGAAAGTAACCCCATTAAGAGGAAACATAATATTTCATTAATGACTAAGTGTGGTATGCATAGGTATTGTCGATTCATTAATAAGGGCCCTTAGTTCATTTGTTTTTTATGTCCAAATAAAGTGAAGTTCATAGGATAGTACTAGGCTAACTGCCCTTGCGAGCCATTGTAAGCCTAGACAATTATCCCTTGTGAGACTCAAACCCTGCACCTTGTGTTTGTAAAGGCAAACACCTTAACCATTAGGCCACCCTCCCACAATGTGATGTCAAAGTGATTGACCTTGGTGGTCCATTTTATTTATTTATTTATTTATTTATTTTTTCTGTTGAGTTGTGCTTGGTTCTTGTGTACTGGCTGTGGTTTACAGAAAAAAAATACTTAGCTATTCTCACTATATTTTTTTTTAACTGACTGAAGAATTACTGTTGCTTACTTATTTGTTAGAGCAAGGCAAGATGAATTGGATGAGTGTCTTTGTTGTCTGGTTCCAAATACAGAGTGCTGTGTGTCTCTATCACTAGTATCTTAATACAATTTCAGTGCTGGCTACAGAATGACATTATATCTGGACACCTGACTCTGTGGTTCCCAGACTACCCCCTCAGTAGCAACTGAGCCAGGATTTGGCACAGAACTGTCACAATAGACACGTATAACTTTGCTAAGGCTAAATACAGTACATCAGGAAGCTTTAAAATAATTCCAGTACTTCTACCCTTCCTGCACAAAGGCTTTTCATAGACATTGATTCTCCGGCTGCATTCAGACCTGTGAGATAGAATCTTTATGGCCTAAACCAAGTAATATAATCTCAGGCTATTTTTTTTTCTTAAGGTTAGCTGGGCTGAGCTAACTCCTTCCTTTCCAGTATCCCCTGTTAAAATATATACATTTCATCAGTTGTAACAATACAGCCTGACATACTTGTATATTGCCTTTTTGTCCAGCAAGACCCACTGTTGATACATTTTTAACACAAGCATCTGTACAAATCAGTTTGATATTTTGAAAGGTATAGATATAAAAAAATAAAATAAAAAAATCTTTACAAAACTTCAGTTGGCTATACTCACATATGTTACACTGCCCTACTCCTCTTGTACAGCTAGTACTTCTTCACATCATCACATAGTTTTCTGTAGGTACAAAGATTAGTTTGAAATCTGATGCAATATCTCCCATTATTGTTTTGTGTAAGGCTGTGTTATGAAGCTTGTGCAGACATCATGCCTTTAATAAAATTTAGCTCTTATCATTAGTTATGCCTCTTTTATTTTAGTGTTCAAAATGGCTGCTTTGCTAAAAATGTTAATGTTTTACAGTATGACTACTGCATATAATGGCATTCAGTAGCTATTATGAAACACACAACTCTTCTCAATATTGTTTTTGCAACAACTCAAATTCATCTTCAGATCAGTATGGAGATGGGCAGTGGGATAGACTCTCTGAGAAGCTGAGAACTGCTCTATTGTGGGAAACAGCTATGGTGATGATAGCTTTAAAAATAATATCTGACTCAAACAGCTTCAGTCTGGATTAGGAGTTTAACTATTTACATCTGATTGATGCCTGCAGGTGCATCTGCAGTTAACTCCTACTGATGCCTCTAGGCATCAAATATTGATTGTTTATACTTGTATCAATAGTTCCAAAACCATGTTATGTACAAGGTTTTAAAAAATTTCATCTTAAAGTTTACACAGTAGGAAACTCAACTGCATTAATATCTGACCTATGTCTAGTGTAGGTAGATAGATGTTAACTGGCGTTCATAGGTTCATAAATTAGTACTAGGCTAGTTGCCCTTGTGGGACATTTTAAGCCTATCCAGTTACCCCATGTGCAAATCAAATCCTGCAGCTTGTGCCGGTAAGGTAAAAACCTTAACCATTATGCCAACCTCCCACCTTGTTTTTATGATATTCATTTATATAGATATGATTTTCACATTTTTCTAAATATCTCAACAGCCAAGTAACACAGAACTCCTTAGCCTTACATGAAAGCTCTCAGCTAGATGCATATAATGCTACTGACAGTATGTGTGTAACTTGAATAGTTGCTGAGATATTGTAAATTGTTTACAAAATATTACAAATAAAATAGTTACTGTGTTTACTGTGACTTATACAATTCAGTTTAGGACCTAGAACCTAAAGACTACCACCACTATAAAAATAGTTTGTGCTGAAGAGTTTGTCATTTATATTTCTTTGATAATGCCTATGGTTCTAGAGATATGAGCATTTGTTTTAAATGTAAGAACATAATTTGATTCTGTCAAAAGGCTTAGGCTCCACCCATTGGAAGCTACAGTGCAAACTTCCTGAGGTCCATTGGAGTGAATGAGTTAATAAATCAAAAGTGCAAAAAACATATATCCTCTTTAACATCTTCTTTGTTTCTCCTTTCATCACAGTACTATCATTTCCAATAATGCTGGGTGCTATAGGAACTCCAGGACATACCCAGTTAAGCTGTTAAGGCTACTGAAATAGGGGTTCTAATAAATGTATGTAGCTATTGATATACAGCTTTATAAACCGGCCAAACCTGAATGGCTATCCACTGAATTCAAACATATTTTGACTCTAAGCATTGAAGCATGACAAAAATGGAAACAAAACCCCACAACTGACAACTACTCCTCTTATAGCCTTATGCAACCTAGCCAAGAAGTCCTATAAAAAGTAAAAAAGGAATCTCCAAACAAATTACCCTCTTAAATTCCCCAAAACACTTTTGGAAACGAGTTAATCTTCTTTCAGTAAAGGAAAAAAAAAACTCATGACACCTTGTCTACAAACACTATTTAATGTGGCACAAAAAAATCTTTGGATTTCTTTAAATAAGTTAGCAATCTCCCATCTATAAATTTGACACCTTCCACAGATCATGCTCTGTCCACCCCACCACCATTCATCTCCCTCTTGCAGATAATTTCTCCTCTCATATGTCCCAAATAAGTCACTATTCCACTTGAAAATATTTCCATTGACACTTCTGCTGGATTTGACAACATAAACCACTGGTTCATATATCTCACTGCAGAGAGCTTCTATGGCTTCCTTTTACCCACATATATAATCTATGCATCCTACAAAACATTGCATCACATATTAGGAAAACTACTCTAATTAAAACCCTCTCAAAGCAAATACTTTTCACTTCCTCCCAATATCTACTCTTCCTTTTCTGGGCAAACTTCTAGAAAACACAGTCTTTACCCAAATCACTCTCACTCTCTATAGAGAGAGATAGATAGATAGATAGATAGATAGATAGATATAGATATATAGGTAACATCTACTATCCTTCAAACAACATGGATTCTGGCCTTGATGATGTACTATGATAGCACCTTGGACCCTAACTGATGAAATCTTGCAAAACTCTGATAGTGGCCTTCTTACAAGTAACTATTTATAGACCTGACAAAGACATTTGACCTCATTGACCACTATCTTCTTCAAAACAAACCAATTTCAATTGCTATCAGTCCAGATTCTGCTCCCTGGTTTGAAAGCTTCCTCAATGACACTGTTAAAACAAGATTCTCCCATTCATAATCTGCACCTATTATCAAATGTATACCACAAGAATGCTTTATTGTCCCCCTACACTTCTCCATATTCATTTACCAACTTCCTTGTGAATTTCATCACCCAGTTATCCCTTATGTTGATGACATGGTCATTCCCATACATGTTTTGTACCAAGTAAATAGAGATCAGCTACAGTCATCCCCCTGCATAAGAGAAGACCTTCCACAGATACAGTCTATTACAGACCCGCAAGGCTGACCAGCCTCATATGCAAAGCCATGGAAAGACTTATTATAGAACTAATCAGTCCAGACACAGGAATCTTCAAACTCTGGATCTCTTTCAGTTTGGATTTGTCAAGGGCAAGTCTTCCTTACTCAACCTGGTGAATTTTTTTTAAAAGGTCACCAAAGCAATGGATGAAGGCAAAACAGTACACGCCATATACATTGACATGCCCAAAGATTTTGACACAATTCCCCACTCAGGCATAGTAGAAAAGCTAAATAAACTGTGAATAAACCACACTGTCATCCACTGGTGTGCCAATTGGCTCACAGATAGGAAGCAGATAATCAAAATAAAGTTAGAAATCTCCACAAAGTACTGGTCACAAGTGGAATCCCAAGATTCAGTGCTGGGACCTCTCCTGTTTGGTATTTGCTTTTCTAAAGTAGAAGCTAATACCAAAGGCCTCCAGATGACTAAGTTTGGAGATGACTGTGAGCTAGGAGCAGTTGTTGAATCCCCAAATGACTTATTCATCCAACAGGAAGGTTTGATCCAAATAAATAACTGGTGTCAAAATCATAGACTGAAACTAAATGCCACAAAATGCATTATTGTATCCTATTGGAAGTCGTAAACCCAAGGTAGCTATGACATTGACAATATGACCCTTAGACCTGATGCAGTTATTCAAGATTTGGTAATATATGTGGACAGTGACCTAACTTTTAACCAACATGTATCCATTGTTGTAATAAACTCCCTCTATACTTCACAGCTTATACGAAAAGGATTGTGTCGAGATCTATGGACATCATTGCTCTTCTTTAGTCAGTCCTCATTAGGCTAGTCATTGAATGTAATGCCTCCTTTGGCATGTACCTATCCAGACACATGCAGCAACTGAAATGCCCACAGAGATTCTTACTAAAAGAATACAAGGCCTAAACATGTCCTACATGGACTGACTCAAAGGCCTGTTACTATACTAGGTATCCTACAGACTGCTAATAGGTGGCCTGTGTCTGGCAAACAAGGCATCCTGTGATCCACTTCTGATGGATTTATTGCACATCAGCAAGTCAAATGACATCTGAAATACTCAGTCTAGGGATCTAAATCTCTTTTGCAACATCAACAGAATGTTTTGAAAGGACAGGCATATCTTATAGAAGATACTGCTGCTCTGGATCAGCATCTCCATCCATCTAAAACAAAGTTCATCCCTGTCCCTGTTTAAGTGCTACATACATCTATGGATAGAAACAGAAGGTTTATCCCAGGACTGCCCCCTGTGCAATTAATGGATAGAGGCAGCTCATAAATGCTTTATCCCATGCATGGATCCCCTCAAACTATCTATGGTATGATCCCAGTTATTCTCATTAGGGGTAATAAATAATTATTGACCATGGGATGAGTAAGACCAATCTATAACCAAATAGGATTGGTTATTTTGAGCACAAAGAAGGAAACTGGCTAGGCTTAAAATGACCAACAAGGGCAGCTAGCCTAGTACTTACCTATGCGCCAGTGGACCTATTTACCAATCAGGTCACTCTCACAATAACATTCAATGCCATGTTCAGTTAAATTTACACGAGCTTCACAAAAATGGCTCATAAACCATAAACTAATTCTCAACCCCAACAAAACCAAAACATGTATTTTGGAACTCCACAGAAAATTCACCAAGCAACTGATTCTTTAACAATCTTTGACTGACACAACCATTCCATAAAGACAACCTCTTCTTTCATAAACCTAGGATTATGACTTGGTCAGTCATTAAACTTCCATTTTCATACACATAAAGTAAGTGCTAAAATAAAACTCCTCCTTTTCTGTACCAAAAAGGTCTTCCCTTCTCTATTCCAACCAGAAAGACAGACAATGGCAAAGGAGTTCTCCTTTCTGAATTTGAATATGGGCTTCCAATTTTTACCTCTGTCTTTAAGGAAAACATTGCCAAACTCTATCAGCATCTGCTGATTCATTACACACTCAACCTTTTGTGAAACTAATTGTATTACCTTAGAAAAAAGGTCAAATGGTTACCCATAAAGTGAAGATCTAATCTACTGTTGGAATCCCAACTCTACAAGCTACTCCAGCTCAACACATTTACTCTCCCTTGCAGCTAGAATTCATGAAAAAAACTCATGATGCCACCTGAGACATTTCTCACAAGCCACGCCCACTCTCATTACCACTAGAATCAAACTCTACAGCACTGCACATGCTTTCTCCTCCCAGACACCAACTATTTGGCAAGCTCTCCCTATAAAACTAAAGGAAATCTACATAGGTTCATAGGTGCATACTAGGCTATCTGCCCTAGGGCACTTATAAGCCTAGCCAGAGTGTGTTTGGCTTTCGCCACCCATTTTAAATTAATTTTGCTATGCCCTTTTTTGAGGTTAGTATACTGTGCCACTGTCTAACAGTGACACAGAAGTGATACCCGGGATAAACCTACGATCTCCCATCCACTCATCAAGATTCCTCTTGAAGAGTGTCAATGAGGGACTCTGCCTAACCTGGACTGGGATTTTATTCCAGAGTGAAGGGAGCCTCTGGATTATGAATCTGTCCCTCCAGCATGTCCTATTTATTTCAGTGCTGAGCTTCAAGTCTCTCGAGCGCATAGCTCGATGGGATTTGGATTTTCTAAGGTGCAGCATGTCCATTAATTCCGGGTTGAACATGGCTTTATACGTCAGGCACAGATCGCCTCTGAGCAGGCGGTATGCCACTGAGTAGAGCTGGAGTTTCTTTAATTGGGCAGCATATGGCATCTGTTTGAGCCCTATGATCCTCTTGGTGAGGTACTTTTGGGGTTTTTCCAGTTGCTGCAGGTGTCTGGTAAGGTACATCCTAAAAGGGGCATTGTACTCAATTATGGGCCTGATGAGGCATGAGTAAAGAGGCACAATGACCTCCCCTGATCTAGATGTGAATCCCTTCATGATTAGGTGGGCTATATAAAATGTTTTTCTAACCAATTTGGCCACGTGGTTGTCAAATGAGAGATTGCAATCAACTTGGGTCCCCAGGTCCCTAATTACTTCTTCTGTACTTAATGGATTACCACCTATGTGGTAATTTGTGGGCACTTTGTTTTTGCCAAAGGGGATGACTATACACTTTTTGGCGTTTAGCTTGAGGCCATGGCTCTGGCACCAGTTGTCTGTTTCTATGAGGCCCTTTTGGAGGATGCTTGTGTCAGCTGGAGAGTCGATTATGGTGCCCAGTTTGCAGTCATCTGCGAACTTAGTCAGCCACAGTCCTTCCATGTTGGCCTGTACCTCCGAGAAATATATACCGAACAAGAGAGGTCCCAGGACTGAGCCTTGGGGGACGCCACTTGTAACTGGTTTGGAGTCTGACATGGCTCAGTTTCAGAATTCAACTCAATAAGCACTTTCTCACTGAAGCCAAATACTCCTGCTTCATCTAATGACATATCACCTAACCTAACTCCTTTCCAATTCTCCTGTCATACCTCAATAGGTACTGAAGATTAACCCAGTTCAGAAACTATTGTATATAATGTAGATTATCCTCTGCTTGACTATGCAGTGATCTCTACTTGTTCAATAGAATGTATATATACATTTTTTTCCAAGTAACTAGTCTGAACTACTCTATTATTGCTTATTTCTGTATTTTGTGTTTGTGAAATATTTTGCATTTACCTGAGCTGACCCTGAAACTGGTCAGTATTTATGAGTGTTCTACCCTAGTAAACAAATATAAATAAATAAATTAATTGATCTTTTCAGGTATGATGCCAACCAGCTGGAATAACTGTTGTATTTTCTTAACATTGCTAGGAAACACATACATCTGACATGGTACTTTTTTGTGTACTTTATTCCACTAGGCAGGTAAGTAAGGAACAGTCTTCTGGTCCAGACAGCTTCTACAATCTTTAAATCCCTTTTGTTTTGTGAGCAGGGAGCTAAACATTATTATCTGTTTCCAATAGATGAGGGGGAAGATGGTGCATACTGCCTACCTAGATCTGGCTAAAGCATTTTACTCAATACCCCACTTGGACATTGTCAATAAACTTATGGAACTAAGTATAACCCCCCCCTTTATAACAATCTGGACAGATAGTTGTATCAGTGGTAGGACCCAGGAGGTTAGAATTGGTGAGGTCAACTCCACAAAGAGGCTGGTCATCAGTGGAGTCCCAAAGAGCTCTGTGCTAGGCATGCTCCTCTTTAGCATCTACTTCTCTGATGTCAAAGCTAATGTCAAAGACATCTGGCTAACCAAGTTCGCAGATGTTTTCAAACTGGTAGCAGTCAATGAATTCCCCATGAGACAAGAACACCCTTAAGAAAGGTCTAAAACAGATAAATGCAACCATGGCTTAAACCTAAATACCAAGAAAAGCATTATAGTACCTTTTGGGAAGATGACCATCTTGGGCAACTACGTCTTCAATAAAACATCCCTAAATGTTGATTTACTAGTCAGGGATCTGAGAACTCATATAGATAGTAACTTAGCCTTCGATCAACATGTGTCCAAGGTAGTAAGAAAATCCTTCTATGTTGCTCAACTTATGAGTAAGGGTATGGGATCTAGGTCCAGAGAGGCCATTGTATCACTGTACTTGGCTCTCATCAGATCCATCGTAGATTATAATGCCCCCTTCAGTATGTACTTGACCTGACATAGACAGCAAATGTAATGTCCACAAGGTTCCTTATAAAATGAATACAGGGAGTAAATACTATTTTAACCCTGTAACTTGCCCTCCTCTCTTCCACTCCTAGTCCTTTTAGCCCTCTGTCCCCCTGGTTCCTGCTCATTTTCTTTCTCCCTTCCTTACACTCACAACCTCTGCCTTTTTACCTACCTTCCCCTGTTCTTACCTTCTACCTTACTGATTGTTTTTCTCACTACTTTTACCTTCCTTGGGTCTGCCCCACTCCGTTCGCCCTGCGGGCTCACTCCGCTCCCCTACCCTACCCCCAATTCCCACCCACCCCAGTACCAATACACTTATACTTTACTAGCCACTCCCCCTCCTTTTTTCCAGCCTATCATAAACCTCCTCATCACTAGACCGCTCCCCCATCTCCTCCATTCCTAATTAGTACTAATTAACTCTCTTTGAACTACTCCCTCACCTTTCCTAACATTTTACTACACTAATTCCTTTATCCTCCCCTTTACATCCTCTGCTAATTTCCTCTCTGCATAATTTCTAACCCAGCTCAATCTCTCAAAATACTCTATCCTTTTCTCTACTTCTCCTACTTACACTACCTTTTCTTAACTTATAACTTCCTATAAATATAGCCTCTTCACTCAAAACCACTTTCAAAAACATACTACTCTTAACTACTATAATATCCTCTCTTACCATACCTTATTCACTCACCCTCTTTGAAAATCTTTCTCTACCAGAACAAAACCATCACTTACAACAATCATTACCATATTCCTTTATCTACTCCCTTAACCACTGTAACATAACCAGTACCTCTAACTATATGCTATCAAAATTTCATAGAACATCTCATTTTAATTACTTTGCCTCCAAAAAAAATTTAATAACGTCTTCAAAATCCTTGAATTCCTAAAAAATCCCCAGCAACACCCCCTCCTAGATGGTGATATTCATTCAAACCCAGGCCCCAATACTGACTATACCAATAACCTTAACAACTTAACAGTGCCTATGATTTCTTCATTAACTAAACCACCTAACTCCCTCCTGATAGCTCACCTTAATGTTAGAAGTATCAACAACAAAATTTCCCACCTGCATGTACTCCTTGATGTGCATTCATTTGATATCCTATGCCTTACAGAGACTTGGATAAAACAATCTACACTAGACCAGGAAATTAGCCCTCCTGGCTGTAATATCCTTAGATGTGACCGTATAACCAAAAAAGGTGGAGGTATAGCCATTCTCTATAAATCTAATCTCCAAATTTCCCCTTTTAATGTGCATCCCTCATTTGACACAAAAGCCGAACTCCTGACTACTAAACTCCAAATCAATAACACCAAATCTATCTATCTAATCTGCATGTATCTCCCCCCTGGTAACAATACTAATACTCTTGAAAACTTACTTAGCTATGTTTCTACCCAACTACCCCAGGAGACCATTATAATGGGTGATTTTAACATTGACTGGTCCTCCTGCAGCTCCCCTAACCCTACTAACCACATAAATCTCTTTGTATTCTCACAATTAATATCAACACCTACTAGAGTTCACAAACCCACCAGTAAGGAATCTACTCTTGACTGGATCCTTATTAATAGCCATCCTGAAACTTATAATCCAGGAACCCTTCCCAACAAAATCAGTGACCACATGCGAAAAAAGTACATATCTCAACTACTCATTATCTTAAAACCTCCCGCTCAAAAAAATTCTTGAATCCACACAGCTTCCTAAATGAACTGCAAGCATGTGACTGGTCACCACTAACCCACCTTGAACTTGACAAAGCAGTTATCTATTTCAACAACAAATTTCTTCAAATCCTAGATTACCATGCACCTCTTCGTTCTACTAGAATAAGATCCAAATCTGCCCCATGGCTCACAAAACAAACTAGACAAAAGATGCTCGTTAGAAATAAAATCTGGGCTAAATGGAGAGCTACCAAATGTCCATCAGATCAGCTCCACTTTAAGCTGTTAAGAAATGCCACCAAGAAAGATATTCTCAAAGACAAAAAAGACTTCTTCCTTCACCTGCAGTGAACCAGTCAACAAACTTCACAAAAATTTTGGTCAGGGATTAACAAACTTCTTCATCCAGGTCACTCTGCTACCCCTGCCCCTGTAGGTTTTAACCATAATAACTCCAACCAGATACCTGATGCCTTTAACACTTACTTTACAGAAGCCATTCAAACCCTAGCCAATTTTTTACCTCCCTTTACTGCTTATCCACTAAATTCCTCCAAGACTGCATCACCTACCTTTCAAATACAACCTGTACCTACTTCTCTCATCTGTAAGCTACTTCAAAAACTGAAACCTTGTACCCCTTCTGCTGACCATCTCCCATCTGAATACCCACAAATTGCCACAAAAGCTATATACTATCCCATCTCTATCCTTATTAACAGAACCATCTCAGAAGGCAACATTCCGTCCATATGGAAAGCATCCCACATCATCCCTCTACATAAAGGAGGGTCTTCTATTGAGCTGTCTAACTTTTGACCTATTGCCTTACTCTCCCCAATAGCTAAGATTATGGAAAAATGTATTCACAAACAACTACTGAACTACCTACTACAAAATAACCAACTAGCCAATTGTCAACATGGCTTCAGACCATTGCATAGCACTACAACTGCCCTACTATCCTTCACAGACTCTATAAATAAAAATCGCAACAATAACTCCTTTTCCTCTGCACTATTTATTGACCTGTCAAAAGCCTTTGATATGGTTAACCATAACTTACTCTTAGACAAACTAAAGATCCTTTCTTTTGAACCGCAAGCATTACAATGGTTTAGGTCTTATCTGGATAATAGACAGCAAGCAGTCCTTTGGGATAACAATCTGTCTTCACTACTTCCTGTAAATATTGGGTACCCCAACGCTCTATCTTAGGTCCCCTTCTTTTTTCCTTATTTATTAACGATCTACACATAAATATTCCTCAAGCCACCTGCATTCAACATGCAGATGATTTCACCTTAATTTGTTCAGCCAAGAACATAGACTCTCTCCAGTCCCTCACCCAAACTGTTCTTCATAATGTTGAAAACTGGTTTATGCAACACTGTCTCCTCTTAAATCCCAAAAAAACAAAACTACTACTTTTTACCCCTACTCATAAATCACCTACTCCATCCTTCTCTGTAACCTCTAACAATGCTACCAACATAACCCAAGACTCTACAACCCGGCTACTAGGTGTTACAATTGATAATCGTCTCAACTTCGATGACCACATCAACACCACCATAAAGTCCATTAACAAAAAACTTGGTACCCTCTATAGAATTAAACCCTTCCTTACCCCTTCTGCCAGGAAAACTATTGCACAAACCCACCTCATTTCTACCCTTTTCAATGCCTCTGCTATATATACTAACCTACCAAAAAATAACCTCTCCAAACTTGTCACCTGTTATAATAGCATAGCTAGATTCATTACATGCTCCCCCTTCAAAACTCACCACTGCCTCAACCTCAGACAACTTGGATGGCTAGAACTGGAAAACCTTATACTCTGTCAACAATTACTTATCACTCAAAAGATCCTATACCACCCTAACAACACCCCTATCCTCTCTAATCTGATTACACCATATAAAAATCTTGCTACACTACGCTCTGCTAACAAGCTTCTAGTTTCCACAATTAAATCCAACAACAAAGCTGGTGACTCACTTTTCTCTAACACAAAAGGTAAAAACTGGAATCAACTTCCTTCTGAACTATCAATCTTAGCTTCTATTTCTCTATTTAAAAAACAGCTCAAAGAACATGTTAAAACTCATTGGCTTTGTCCATGTGCTAACCCAGACTGATATCTTTCCTCCGTCCTTCTCGTACTCCTCTCCCTACTCCTCTATCCTATGCCACCTAATCTAGGTGCTACTCTTTTCTTCTTAGTAATTCTATAAAACATAAAGGCCTTTCTCTCTTAATTGGGTTTTACTGTTACCCACTATTATATTTAGTACAATCTTTTTTACTCTAATAATTTTTTTAGCATAATTTTTAGAGTAATATTTTTAGAGTTTATAACCTGAGTATTATATATTTTTTTACCAATGCTTTCACTTTATGTGATTTTATATGCCTCTTTATATATGTTTAACATTGTCACTATTCATGTTTTGAGCTTTTCTCCCCGGGCCTCTACTGAAAATGGACCTATATCCACTTAGACTAGCCTGGTCAACAAATGTAAAATAAATAAAATAAAAATAAATGCAATGTCCTATGCTGAAAGCCTCAAAGTCCTATCTTTTTACTTAGCATCATACAAACGTCTGAGAGGTTATCTTTGCCTGGCATACAAGGCACCCCTGGACCCTGTTTTGATAACCCTTTAGCACATTCACAGAACAAACAGCATCAGCTTTGCTAGATTAAAATATCTAAATGTTGCTTGTGACATAAATAGGACATGTTGGAGAAATATGCATGTTTCTCAAAGAATTCCTATTTTCTGGAACAGGATCTCCATCCATGTAAAGCAGAGTTCTCCCTATCCCTATTTAAGTGCAACTTGGACCAATGGATATAATTCAAAATTCACCCTGGCCTGGTGCCTATGTCTTTGATCGACAGAGGCAGTCAGTTAATCACCCGATATAAATGAAATCTGTGCATTACATTTAGGTTGCACAGCTAGAGTTATAAGGGCCCAAGTGGTTATTAGCCTAGTATACTCCTATGAACCTATGAACCTATGAACAAGCATTTCTTTAGTATGCCAAAATCAATGCCACTGTTCCTTTTATTCTCTTCTTATTATTTCAAGATCAATGCCTTTCTCTTTCTCTTTTTGTTCTTTCAGTCTTTGTGTAGTCTTCACTCAGAAAACTACCATTCATCATAGTGTAACAACTCAATACCTACAGTACAACTTTCAGTGTGTAACAGGTACTTCAAGTGAAATGCCACTCTAAAGTAAAATAAACTTCAGTCTTAGGAAGATCTATGCACAGAACCTAATTGATAGAGAAGTCTAAATCTAACATGGTAAATGATTAAATCCATTCAGATTTGAGTTAGTTACACAGACCCAAAACTGATTTTTGCTAATGCAACTTCTGCAAAGTGTCAAGTCATAGATTTATTTTGTATACATTTTCAAAAACTCCAGACATGTCTTCTACTTGTGCCAGAGGGTAATGAAATGAATATCTGATGTCTTATAACACATTTCAGATAACAAAAATACTTGTCTATCCATTTCAGGTGTTTCTGGAATGTATTAAATGAGTTTGTATACATATGTTTAGCATTATAAATAATGCAGTTCAGTATTTTTCTAACATCTTTGTGGAATAAAAAAGCATGCACCCTGAAAAACATGAATCTGACAACACAATGAGTGGCTAAAACATAATATACAATTTACAGAATATTTCCACATAACTGTTTAGTCACAAAACCAATCAAAATACATAACTTTACCTCAGACACTGCTGATTCGTGGTCTCTTCAGTGCTTGAAGGGGTTGAGAAGTCACCCCTACTCAAATTTTTTTTAATTAACTTAACATTCAAAGAAGCAAAGTATGTGAATTTTGTTTCACAAAGATTAATTTTGATAATCTGATGAACCTTCCTCTTCATATTTTCTGTTTCACACTCTTTTTTGACTTTTTCCAGATACATCTATATGGGTGCAGTTTAAGAAGCCACATGAACTCATGAAACCCTTGATACAGGGCATTGACAAATTCCCTATGCACATAGGGCCAGATTCAGGAAGGCTTACACGGAGTTCAAGAGTAGTGTAAGCCTCCGTGTAAGCCTCCCGATTCAGGTACAGCCCAAACCTCCGTGTAAGAGACAGCTAACACGTCTCTTACACGGACTGGGCGTGGAAATGCTCAATACCTCATTTGCAGCTCCAAGATATGCAAATGAGGTATTTGAGCGATCCACGAAGCAGAAACCAGTCCGTGTAATGGACGTGTTAGCTGCAGAAATGTACTCAGCTGACAACTGAGTACATTTCTGCAAAATCAAAAACGGAGCTATGTCAGCTCCAAATAAAGGGTGCATATGTGTCATTAAGCATGCCAATGGCCAAATATGTGGCCATTGGCATGAAAAGTGTTGCAAAAATAAGTTATTTAACTTTTTTTTTTTCACGGGATTATTGTGTTTAACTGCAGCGCACCCGCAAACGGGTGCGCTACCTAAAACTGAAAACCGAAGCTTATAAGCCCACAATTGTGGGATTTATGTATTACATGGAATGTCAATGGAGGGACTTGCAGACTAAAAACAATATGGCCTCCGTTTAGTGGTTGTCAAGCGCGGTAAGCTCCGTGTAAGATATGTAACTAAGCATTACTAGGCAATCCTATGTAAATGAGGGTTACAATACTGAATCACACTGCCACATAGGTAATGAGCACTTTCTGAGTAGTGTAAGAGTTAGAGAAGGGGGAGGAACAGAGTAAGAGGTAGGTGACATCACGGAGGGGAAGGATAGAAAGAAATGTACCAGATTGGAGGGCAATGTAAGGTAACAGATGACAGACAGACATCAGGGAGGGAGGTGTGTCCCAACAGAACACTAGGAAAGTCAAGAAATTGAGGGTATACGCTATCCCTACACTCAAAGTTTCTTGATATACGTGCACGCGCGCGTGTAAGGCAGGTTCAACATGTGGGAGCGTGTTGCAAACTGTTTACAACAGTTTGCGCGGGCGTGCACGTGTGTAAGGCAGTGTGTGCGCGTTTTAGCATGAATCAGCCTAGCTAACACCGTGTAAGGATGTGTGCGCGTGTAACACTGTGTAGGGATGTGTGCGCGCGTTTAAGTGACTGTGAGCGTGTTTAAGCTGGTGTGCACATTGCTCCCCCTCAGGAAACAGAGAGGAAACAGGAAACAACCAAAATACAGGGAAACTGCCAGGGAATACTGCTGGAGTTAATTGATGGAAACAATTACAAGCAGGCAATTACACAGACAGACTAGAAGCCCAGCCCAGCACTTAAAACACAACAAAGAGCAGTGAAGGCTGTTTCTCACAAGAGATACTGCCAGAAACTAAGCTATTAGAATTGAAAACTGAAAAAAAGCTGAACTCAGAGCAGAAATGCTAGGGGCTGCCATGGCTATTATAATCAGGCATAGGCGAATTGCTGAGGGTGGTGACAATGCAGATGCTGACAGACAACCCAGAGTGAGGAGAAGGAGAAGAGTATACAGGCCCAGGGTCACCTACCATGGGTTACATGAGCTGGAGATAGTAGAGCGCTATAGAGTGGACAGAGAGCTCCTGCAGCAGATTGTTGAGCTGTGCAGGCCACACCTCACACACAGAACCAACAGAGGGGAACCCATCCCAGTGGAAACCAAGGTATGTGTTGGCCTAAGAATACTAGCAACAGGTACCTTCCAGAGACCAACTGGCGATATGATGGGGATATCACAGGCATCAGCCTCCAGGGTACTGCACCAGTTCCTGGATGCCATGTCACCACATGTCAGTGATCATATATATGTCCCTAATGACCGTGAGGTTGTGGCCAGCAATATGCGTCTCTTCCAGCAAACAGCGGGATACCCTGAGGTGCTGGGTGCAATAGACTGCACGCACATATGCATCAAAGCACCAGCCGGTGAGCGGGGTAGAGTCTACATTAACCGCAAGGGATACCCCTCCATCAACTGCCAGGTCGTGTGTGATGCCCAGGGCATAATAATGAATGTGTGTGCTGGCTGCCCTGGGAGCTACCACGATTCCCACATCTGGCATCTGACGCAGCTGTACCAATCATTTGCCAATGGGGACTTCCCACACGGACACCTAGTGGGGGATGCAGGTTATGCACTTGAGCCGTGGCTGATGACACCCATCAGAAATGCACACACACCTGAACAGGAACGCCATAATGAGGCACATGCACAAACACGTAATATCATAGAGCGTGTGTTTGGGCTGCTCAAGTCACGGTTCCGGTGTCTGGACACATCTGGTGGAGCTTTGCAGTACACACCAACTACATGTACCCAAATGATCATGATATGTGCTATGCTACATAATATGATCCTGCGGAAACAGCTGCAGCAGGACCAGCACAGGGCTGGGCCAAACATCCCCCCACCATTGCCAAGGCCACCACAGGCAGGGGTGACTCGGAGGAGGAACAACCTGACCTTGTCCCAGTAGGCAGAAGGAGGCGTGCCCAGTATGCCCTGGCCTTGGCAAAGAGGCAACGCATAGCACATACGCTTGGTCAGTAGGAACACTGGGACTGATACCGCTCTGACTCACTCATACAGTAACAGGGATGCCTAACATGACACAACCTGCTTCCAAATGTACAGGAGTGTAGTATGTGTATCCGACAGAGGTGGCCCTGCTGCACCACCTGAGGCATGAATGCCATGTGTTAAGTAATGTAATATCATGTACAATATGCACACCTGAGGACCCCAACTAACATCCATATCCACGCATATGACCCTGCGGAAACAGCTGCACGTCATACAGTGATGTACATGTGCAAAAACATGGAACAAGATACAAAATTCCCCCCCCATCTTTTTTTTAAGTTTTTTTAACAACTCAATACCTAAGCAGTACAACTTTCAGTGTGTAAACAGGTACTCTTCAAGTGAAATGCCACTCTAAAGTAAAAAATAAACTTCGCTCTTAGGGAAGATCTATGCACAGAACCTAATTGATAGAGAAGTCTAAATCTAACATGGTAAATGATTAAATCCATTCAGATTTAGTTAGTTACACAGACCCAAAAACTGATTTTTGCTAATGCAACTTCTGCAAAGTGTCAAGTCATAGATTTATTTTGTATACATTTTCAAAACTCCAGACATGTCTTCTAACTTGTGCTTTTTAGAGGGTAATGAAATGAATATCTGATGTCTTATAACACATTTCAGATAACAAAATACTTGTCTATCCATTTCAGGTGTTTCTGGAATGTATTAAATGAGTTTGTATACATATGTTTGTAAGCATTATAAATAATGCAGTTCAGTATTTTTCTAACATCTTTGTGGAATAAAAAAGCATGCACCCTGAAAAAACATGAATCTGACAACACAATGAGTGGCTAAAACATAATCGTTACAATTTACAGAATATTTCCACATAACTGTTTAGGGGTCACAAAACCAATCAAAATACATAACTTTACCTCAGACACTGCTGATTCGTGGTCTCTTCAGTGCTTGAAGTGGGTTGAGAAGTCACCCCTACTCAAATTTTTTTTAATTAACTTAACATTCAAAGAAGCAAAGTATGTGAATTTTGTTTCACAAAGATTAATTTTGATAATCTGATGAACCTTTCCTCTTCATAGGTTTTCTGTTTCACACTCTTTTTGACTTTTTCCAGATACATCTATATGGGTGCAGTTTTCATGTTTAGCCACATGAACTCAATGAAACCCTTTGATACAGGGCATTGACACAAATTCTATGCGTAATATATGGGCTAGATTTCAGGAAGGCTTACACGAGTTCAAGAGTAGTGTAAGTTTCCTCCTCGTAAGCCTCCCGATTCAGGTACAGCCCAAACTCCGCAAGAGATAGCTAACACGCCTCTTACACGACTGGCGTGAAATGCTCAATACCTCATTTCCAGCCCAAGATATGCAAATGAGGTATTTGAGCGATCCACTAAGCAGAAACCAGTCCGTGTAATGGACGTAGAAGTTGCAGAAATGTACTCAGCTGACAACTGAGTACATTTCTGCAACAAAAACGGAGCTATGTCAGCTCCAAATAAAGGGTGCATATAAATATACATGCCAATGGCCAAATATGTGGCCATTGGCATGAAAAGTGTTGCAAAATAAGTTATTTAACTTTTTTTTTCACGGGATTATTGTGTTTAATCAGAAGCACACCGCCAAGCAAACGGGTGCCACCTAAAACTGAAAACCGAAGTTTATAAGCCCACAATTGTGGGATTTATGTATTACATGGAATGTCAATGGAGGGACTTGCAGACTAAAACAATATGGCCTCCTTAGTGGTTGTCAAGGGGGAAGTCTCCGTAAGATATGTAACTAAGCATTACTAGGCAATCCTATGTAAATGAGGGTTACAATACGAATCACACTGCCACATAGGTAATGAGCACTTTCTGAGTAGTGTAAGAGTTAGAGAAGGGGGAGGAACAGAGTAAGAGGTAGGTGACATCACGGGGGGAAGGATAGAAAGAAATGTACCAGATTGGAGGGCAATGTAAGGTAACAGATGACAGACAGACATCAGGGAGGGAGGTGTGTCCCAACAGAACACTAGGAAAGTCAAGAAATTGAGGGCATACGCTATCCCTACACTCAAAGTTTCTTGATATACGCACGCCGTAGTAAGGCAGGTTCAACATGTGGATAAGGCGGTTGCAAACTGTTTACAACAGTTTGCTGCCAAGCGCAATGCGGTGTAAGGCAGTGTGTGCGCTTAGCATGAATCAGCCTAGCTAACACCGTAAGGATGTGTGCGCCGCTGCGTCAAACACCGTGTGTAGGGATCCAAAGTGCCGCCTATGGACTGTGAGCGTGTTTAAGCGAGTGCACATTGCTCCCCTCAGGAAACAGAGAGGAAACAGGAAACAACCAAAATAGTAGGGAAACTGCCAGGAATACTGCTGGAGTTAATTGATGTGAAACAATTACAAGCAGGCAATTACACAGACAGACTAGGAAGCCCAACTTCCAGCACTTAAAAACACAACAAAGAGCAGTGAAGGCTGTTTCTCACAAGAGATACTGCCAGAAACTAAGCTATTAGAATTGAAAACTGAAATAAAGCTGAACTCAGCAGAAAATGCTAGGGGCTGCCATGGCTATTATAATCAGGCATAGGCGAATCCGGCTGAGGGTGGGGTGACAATGCAGATGCTGACAGACAACCCAGAGTAGAGGAGAAGGAGAAGAGTATACAGGCCCAGGGTCACCTACCATGGGTTGGCATGAGCTGGAGATAGTAGAGCTATAGAGTGGACAGGAGAGCTCCTGCAGCAGATTGTTGAGCTGTGCAGGCCACACCTCACACACAGAACCAACAGAGGGGAACCCATCCCAGTGGAAACCAAGGTATGTGTTGGCCTAAGAATACCGGCAGCAACAGGTACCTTCCAGAGACCAACTGGCGATATGATGGGATATCACAGGCATCAGCCTCCAGGGTACTGCATGCAGTTCCCTGGATGCCATGTCACCACATGTCAGTGATCATATATGTCCCTAATGACCGTGAGGTTGTGGCCAGTAATATGCGCCTCTTCCAGCAAACAGCGGGATACCCTGGAGGTGCTGGGTGCAATAGACTGCACGCACATATGCATCAAAGCACCAGCCGGTGAGCGGGTAGAGTTCTAGGCCATTAACCGCAAGGGATACCTCCATCAACTGCCAGGGTCGCGGTGTGATGCCCAGGCGCATATTAATGAAGCATGTGTGCAAGCTGCCCTGGGAGCTTCACCGCACTAATTCCTACATCTGGCATCTGACGCAGCTGTACCAATCATTTGCCAATGGGGGACTTCCCACACGGACACTGCCTAGTGGGGGGGCAGGTTATGCACTTGAGCCGTGGCTGATGACACCCATCAGAAATGCACACACCTGAACAGGAACGCCATAATGAGGCACATGCACAAACACGCGAATATCATAGAGCTGGCAGGTTTGGGCCACGTTCAAGTCACGGGTTCCGGGTAAGTGTCTGGACACATCTGGTGGAGCTTTGCAGTACACACCAACTACATGTACCCAAATGATCATGATATGTGCTATGCTACATAATATGATCCTTATGGAAACAGCTGCAGCAGGACCCAGCACAGGGCTGCCAAACATCCCACCATTGCCAAGGCCACCACAGTGCAGGGGTGACTCGGAGGAGGAACAACCTGCACCCTTTGTCCCAGTAGGCAGAAGGAGGCGTGCTCGCAGTATGCCCTGGGCTCTTGGCAAAGAGGCAACGACAGCACATACGCTTGGTCAGTAGGAACACTGGGACTGATAACCGCCTCTGACTCACTCATACAGTAACAGGGATGCCTAACATGACACAACCTTGCTTCCAAATGTACAGGGAGTGTAGTATGTGGGTATCCGACAGAGGTGGCCCTGCTACCACCTGAGGCATGAATGCCATGTGTTAAGTAATGTAATATCATGTACAATATGCACACCTGAGGACCCCAACTAACATCCATATCCACGCATATGACCCCTTATGGAAACAGCTGCAGACGTCATACAGTGATGTACATGTGCAAAAACATGGAACAAGATACAAAAATGAGGGTGTTCTAGCAATAAATAGCAGCATGGATAACGCAGCACACCCATGTTTGTACCACAACAAGAAGCAACATGGAATAGCAACATGGTCAAAACCACCGCTAAACCGACTACTGACTATATAGCCTGCTGCAGACCACTGTCCTAATAGCAGGAACTGCCCGCAGGCCTATGTCCATAGGTTCATATTTAGGCTATCTGTGGCCCTAGGGCATTAATAAGCTCTAGGCCAGAGTTTTGTATGCTCACAACCCTGCAAGTTGATGGATAATATGCCCATTATTTTGCTGTGCTTCTGTCACAGTGATACTGAGGTTATCCCTGGGTATACCTGCAATCTCCCATCCATTGGTCAAGATCTCCACTTGAACAAAGCTAGTGAGGTGCTCAGCCCCACATGTACCAGGTGGATGTTGTTCCACAGCATATGGACTCTCTGGGTGATGAATCTCGTCCCTCCAGCACATCCTATTAATATCTGTGTTGAGGTTTAGGTCTCCTGCCCTTGTAGTTCTGATGGATGTAGAGGTCTTGAGGTGAAGTACGTTCATAAAGTCTGCTGACATAGCCTTGTATGTCAGGCACAGGTCACCTCTGAAAGCAGTCAGTAAGTGACTGAATACAGCTGGAATTCCTTCAGTCGGGCAGCATAAGAAATATGTTTGAGACCCTTTCACCCTCCTGTCGAGGAATTTGTGGGCCCATCCAATCTGAACAAGGTGTATGCACCACATTGGTGATGATGAGTACAGGGGAATCGATGACCTCCCTTGATCTAGATGTGAATCACTGCATGATGAGGTGGGCTAATGTAGAAGGCCTTCCAAACTACTCCTGGCAATGTGAGTGTCAAGCAAAAGGCTCACTGTCAACCAAAATGGGTGCCCAGGTCCCTGATAACTCCACAAGCTGTGCTTAGAGGATTGCCACCTAGATGGGGAAGTGAGTGGTAACCTTGTTCTTCCTGAAGGAAGGCATGGCTATGCATTGTTTAGTGTTTAATGTAAGGCCATGGTCAGGCACCAGTTATCTGTGTCTTATGAGACCCGCCAGCTGATGTCTGTGTCAGATGGTTTCCAGCTATGCTTCCCAGTTTGCAGTCATCTTCAAACTTTGTCAGCCATAATCCTCCTGTGTTTGCTCGCATTTGAAAAGTGGTGATACTGAATAAATGTGGGCCCAGGACTGACTCCTGTGGGACACCACTTCTGTGACAGCCTCTGGAGTGTGAACTGGCACCAGCAACTTTGACCCTGTGTGTTCCTGGTCACTTAGCCAGTTTGGTAAACCCATGCTGTGATGTATGGGTTCACAATTAAGCTGGTGATGTTTTCAATGATACCTGAGTGGGGTATTGTGTCGGTAAAGCCTTTGGCCAGGTCAAGGTAGGCTGTGTGGGACTGCCTTGCCCACGCTACCAATGGCCTGGGTGAGTGTTTTGAAAAAGTCAACCAAGTTTAAAAGGCATGATCTGCCCTTGACAAAGCCAAACTGGATTGGATCCAATGTCTGCAAGTCCCCTATGTCTTCATTTAGAATTCCCATTATGATCCTCTCCATAGCTTAGCAGAACGGGCTTGTCAAGCTGATGGGATGGTAGTTTCTGGGCTGGTGGAGGCACCTCCTTTGGGAAGGGGGTCCACCATTGCTGTAGGCCACTCCTTGGGAACATATCCGAGGTGGAGGCTAAGATTAAACAGCTGCCCTAACTGTGGGGTGTAATTACTCATTGAGTTCATGGAGCACACAACTGGGGACCCATCTGGTCCCATGGATAAAGTGTTTTCTGCCTTGGATTGAGCAGCCCCACCCCAGCAGTGGAGATGTTTGGGGGCTACAATCCTCTGGTGTACATACGGCCCCCCAGTTGGGGAGGGGGAGAAATCTGCACTCAGAACCTGTCAGTCAGTATGTTGCCAATGTCTGTAGGTGCAGTGACATATCTAACATTATTCTGGAATTGTAAGTCTGAGCATATCTGGGAGTTTCCCTCCCAGGTTTCAAACATAGGTAAAAAAGGCCTCATGATTGTCCCTGAGTCCTGAGCAAGGTTTACTTCTCAAACATGTTCGGATGATTGTATGGGGAACTCCAGTGTTTTACTCACAATGAAAGCAGGGGTGTCTTCTTCCCCACGGATTATGCCTTTCTATCTTGTAGTAGCTCTTCCTTGTGTTGTACAGCTTGTTTATGGCTAGGTCCACCAGACTGGATGCTTGCCTGTGGTACAAAGAGTCATTATTATTTGGGATTGCCTGAACCATGCAGTCCTGGAGGTGCTGGTAGAAGGCATTTCTAAGTGATACAGTGGCTTGGGTAATGGTGTCTGCTGGCCTGGGGCCTTGAAAGAGACCACACACCAGTCCTCAGAAATGTGAAGTCGGCATTTGAGAAGGTCTTCACCGCTTATTTCCCATCTGGGGTGTGGTGGGATGTGGACCCCACTGAGAGTAGTCCATGATCCGATCTCACCAATGATGGGGTATATGTCTGGTGTTGAACAGTGTGACCCCATGTTCGTGATGATGTGTTCTAGTATGTTGCCTCCACTTCGAGGATTGGGGACCAGTTGTTCCATGGTACCATTTCAGTGTATGAACTCTTGGAACCTTTTGTGTTAGAGTGTTAGAGGGATGGTATTAGTGATCCCAGTCTATATGTGATAGTTGGAACCACCCAGTAGGATGGTGTTTTGAGACATTTATCCCCTCTACAGTGCTTTGCAGGATAGCTGTGTGAGGTACCTGGAGTTTGAGCGGGTGGCATGTAACATGCTAAGCAAACTGCAGAGCAGTCTTGCCTACGGTCACTGGCACCTGGATGGTCTCCGATGCATCGCAGAAGTTGCCACCAATCATGAGGTAAGAGGGGTGTCCTTGATGAATATGGACACCCACCATCCTTCCTTGGTGTTAGTCGGATGCCGGGTGCCGTGGAATGCATGATATGCAGGTAACACCCGAGCAGTGGCCGGGTGCTGTCAGGTAGTTGTGAACCTAGGTTTCAGGCACAGCACAGACATCAATGTGCTATATACTGAGAAGGGCATAGAGTGTGTGCAGCTTGAGGTTGAGACCTTGGGCATTGAGCAGCATTACCCTTAGTGTCTTGCCTTTACTGTGTTCTAGGGTGGTAGGTGTAGAATCTGGAATCTTGCATAAAAAAAAGGGCAATAAATGGGGTGGCAAGAGCATCATTCCTGAAATCTAAAAGCCTAGGGTGACAGGTGCAAGCCGCCCCTGTAAATCATCACTGTGGCTCGTCCAGCATGTCATCCCAGGCAGACAGACATTGGACCCCCTTAGAATGACACCATAGTCTAAGCAAAATACTACAGCCGGGATCATCTTGTCTCTGTTTATGTGGCATCATACTCTGGTGGAAGGTAGGATACCGTCAAGTTGTCAGGGTCATGTACCTCGCCTGGTTCTACACAATCAGAGGGATCCCTCTATGTCTCCTCTTTCCATGTAGTCCAGGGAGGTACATCTCAGGTCGTGTTCACACCAGCATGGATTATGACTGGGCTTCAGACCTGTACTTGCAGTTTGAAGTGACCTGGAGTGCTTGCATTATGTGGTGGATTCCAGTGCCTGGATAGGCAGCTTACTGTGACCTCCTCTGGTACCTGATCTGACCTGAGTGGGACATCAGTGTGTGTCTGACTATGGAGTCACTCTGGCGACAAGTGTGTCCGGCATTGTGTGTTTGGCCTTTATGGCTGTGACTGTTTGGTACACCAACTCTGTGGTCAATGTGTTGCATGTGCTGTGCCCTGTGGAGGCAGTTGTGTGAGTGTCTGCTGTGGTGGCCACCTCCATCTCTGGTAGACTTCTCTGGATCAGAGCCTCCGAGAGTGTCTCTGTGTCTATGTGTATGATCTAAGTTGCTTGACAGTGCCATGTGAGACTGGATTAAAGATGTGTGTGGTTACCTTCACCCTCTCTGGTCTTGCTAGTCCTATGTTGAGAGAGCTCAGCCTCCACTTTGGCCATATATAGTTGCATCTCTCACATGTATGTGTGTTTTATGGCAGAAGGAGAGGGTTGTTTCAGTGGCTGGCGAGGCAACTGTAATGAGTGCCTCAATATTCCCAGGTTCACCAGCTGAGCAGGAGAGGACACTAGCAACTGATCCCTCAGGACATGCTAGGAAGGAATAGACAAAACAATGTTGGAATACAGGGAGATATCAAGCCCCCAAGCCACATCATACTGTTTGATCGGGACAATAGCTACACATACAATCGTGTTTCATAGTGTCATAGTGTACTACTAGGCTATCTGCCCTAGTGCATGTATAAGCCTCAGCCATAGTGATGTGGCTATTGCCACCCCTTTATAGTGGCCAAGTGTACAGAATAGATTCTGAATATTGTGCTCTGACTTAGTAGTGACACATTATGACCCCTTACGTGAATTGAATAACATGACTGGTGTCTCTGTTCAGGGCTCTGTGCCTCCGTCTCAATATGCAGTTGTCCAGATGTCTCCTGAAGAGAGTCAGTGAGGGACTCCTGTCAAACATGAACTGGGATACTCTCTGCTAGAGTGTGAGATGCCGCTGAGTTATGACTCTGTCCCTCCAGCATGTCCTATACATGTATGTGCTGAGGTTCAAATACTCAGCTCTCATGGCTCTGGTGGATTTGGATTAGCTTGCAGTGGAGTATGTCCACCAAATCCTGATTGGACATGGTCTTGTATGTCAGGGCATAGGTCACCTGTAAGTATGCGGTATGACACTGAACAAAGCTGGACTTCTCTATTCTGGAAGCATATGACACATGTGTTGAAGAACCCTGATTTTCATGGTAGGTACTTTTCGGTGCAAGGTGCAAAAGGCAGGATCTGCCCTGTACAAAGCTGGAACTAGGTACGGGAACAAGCGGTCCGTGAGGGTCAGTGGCATGTGCTCCTGTGTGAAGAGCTCCATGACTCCCTCCCATATCTTTTGCAGACACAGGCTGGTTAAGCCTGTGGTGGTGGTAGTTGCCATGGTCTGTGGAGGCATCCCCTTGTGGGAGTGCGGGGACCACTGTTGCCGCATGCCAGTGTTCAGGTACATATCCTGTAGCAAGACTAAGGTTAAATAGCAGTTGTATATATGGGTCCAGCTCCCTTCTGGAGTTCACATAGCATGCAACTGGAGATACCAGCAGGTCCCATGGATGCTGTGTATTCTTGTTCTTTGTTGAGTGTGGCTCTCACATGGACATCCAAGATGACAGGAGGTTACATACAGCAGTGATAACTATCTTGTTTTGGGGGTGAGGGAGGGTAAATCGTAACTGAAGCTGTCCTACCGGAATGTTGCCAATATCTGTCAGGTCACTGAATATATATGTTGTTGTGTACCAACTCTGAGCATATCCGAGGGTTCACAACCAGGTGTCTGACATAACTGAAGAAAGCAGTGTGGTTACCTCTCATTGTCTTTGGTGATTTATGTCCCCAAGTTGACCTTGTATGTCTTTGTATGAGATAATGTAGCTTTCTACTAGTGCTGATCACAGCTGTCTTCCTTGGAGATGTAGCTCTGTCTGCATTAGTAACCTCCTCATCTGTCATACAGTTTGTTTATGGCTGGGGTCCACCCAGACAGGACACTTTCCCTTTGTGGAGAGGGTCCTGTTTTCAGTTGTGATTGTATGGGTCCATGCTGTCTGGCTGGACATCTAGCTAAGCGGAGGTCATTCTGGTTCTGCAGTTATCTTCCATCAGCATTAGAAATGTCCACAACAACCCCTGTGGGGTGTAACTCATGCACACACATCCAGCACCTGTAAAGTCCACAACAGTACCTCACCAGGAGTATGACAGAGCTGGAACACATGTAATGTGTAGTCCTGATTGGGAACAGAGTGCAGCTCCAACACACCGCCATGCTGTCCACCCAGATGCAAGCTGTGCCTGATGTGTAGAAAGCGATGTCCAAGCTGGAATGAATGCACATGCAGCTACTTGTACAATCTCAATGGCAGGAGCTATACATGAGGGACCTGAACCCTACACTGACATATATAGGACAGGGCTGTACCGGTATTATCCAAAACACAGAAGCCAATTCCCCCACACATGAGGCAACCAACAGTACAGGTTGTCCATAGAGACATTTCGGTTGAGTCCCCCTCAACAGGAATCCTAATGAGTGGATGGGAGATGGGAGGTTTACCCCTGCATTGGGGCTGGGCAGGCCGCAGGTAGACAGAGGCACAGTAGTATACTAAACAAGACATATGACATGTCGAACTACGCTTACAATGTGTTGATGGACAAACAGATTCTCCGATTAGTATTAGGTCAAGATACCTCTCTTGAACACAGCCAGCAAGGTGCTCTGCCCTCAAATGGACCAGGATTGTATTCCACAGCATAGGGAGTCTCCGAGTATAACTCCATCCCTCCAAATATGTCCAACATACATCCCTGCTATAGTGTAAAGCCACCGCACTAGTGGTTCAGGGATCTTCTGAGTCTGAGGTGAGCATGCCCATTAATCTCCTTACATATTGGACATGGCCCGCATGTCAGGTACATGTCACCTCTAAGCAGACGGGGCGTGAGTGAATAGAGTGTGAGTGTCTTCAATCTGGCAGCATATGACAGCTGTTGGGGTTCCTTGATCCTTAGGTGGGGACAGTCAGGTGTTCCAATTGCTGCAGATGCGTGTGAGATACAGCCAGAAGGGCATCTCGACTCCCGACCACCGTCTGATAAGTGAAGAGTACAGGGGAACAATGACCCACTAGATCTGGATGTGAACCCAGCCTGATCAGGTGGGCAGCAATGCAGAAGGTCTTCCAGCTACTTTAGCAATGTGAGTCTCAGAAGAATGGCGACTGTTAACCTGGGTCCCTGCGGGTCCATGAGATAACCTCCTGTGCTTAGGAGTGATTACACTATATGGCAGCTTGGGGGTCACCTTGCTTTTCCCACAGTATGTTCATTACGTTGTGCACTCTGACTTCAGGCCATGGCCCTAAGTAATTCAGCTATCAGTTACTGTGGAGTCCTTCTGAAGGATATCTGTGGGTGGGGTGATGCACTGTCCACTATGGTGCCCAGTGTGCAGTCATCTGCTAACATTGTCATCCAAAGTCCTCCCCATGTTGGCCTGTACTTGGGAAGTACATGACATACAATGGGGCGCAAGGACTGAGCCCTCTGTGTCACCACCTGTGTCCAGCCTGGAGTCTAACCTAGTGCCAGCAAGTCTAACCATGTGGGACCCGTCCTCAAGCCAGTTTGCAACCCATCTTGTGACATATGGGTTTACATTTCATTTTTAGGGTTTACCACAATACCTGAGGGGGGTATTGTGTTGAAAGCGTTTGCAAGGGCAAGGTAGGCTGTATGGACTCCCTTTTCCCCCAACAATGGCCTAAGTGACCAATTTGAAGGTGTCAACCGAGTACAAAAGGCATGATCTGCCCTTGACCAAGCCAAAATGGGATGGGTAAAATGTCTGCATGCCCCCTATATCTTGGTTTATGAGCTCAATTATGATCCTCTCCATAGATTTGCAGACTACACTTGTTAAGCTTAGGGGGTAGAAAAAAGGGCAGGGTTTTTGTAGAGGCCCCGGGCCCTTTTGTGCAAAAAAATGTGAAAAACAACCCTTGGAAAAAAAACCCTAACCAGGCTGTTTGGGTTTGGCAAAAAAACCCAAAAAATGGGAAAATTTTTTTTAAAAAAAGGCAGTTTAAAAAAAAAAAATTTAGGGGAACCCTTAAAAAGGGGGGGGGCCCCCCAAGGGAATAAATTTTTAAAAAAAACCCCACCACCGGGGGTGAAAGTCCCCCTGGAAAACCCCACTTCCCCCCCCCCCCCCCCCCCCCCCCCCCCCCCCCCAAAAAAAAAAAAAAAAAAAAAAAAAAAAAAAAAAAAAAAAAAAAAAAAAAAAAAGAAGTGCCCCCATGTTATCGGGGGAAAAGGAAAATTGTTGCAATGGGCAAGTTTCCATGCAAACTGAGGATTTTAATCCCGTTTTTTAAAAGGGTTTTTGAAAGAAACTCCCTTTTTTGGAAAGGGGAAAACACACCAAATGCATTATTTTGTTGAGGTCACACCCATAAAATTTTGGAGGGCTCCAGAATAAAATTTACCCCCGGGCCTCCCCTTGATAAATGGGGATTTAACCAGCAGGGGAAGGGTTGAAAATTGTAATTTTGTTACCCTTTTGGCAATGGAAAACACACAAGGATGCCATCCCCTTTCTAAATGATATAAAATTATGTATTTTTGAAAAAATTTTTAACGAATGCCCGTGTTGGGTTGTCCCCCAAAAAATGCATACTTTGTTAAGGTTTGAATCACATGCGTGTGTGTGAAATAAATTGTTGTATTTAAAGCCCATTTGATGCCCCACAGTAAATCATTATTTCCAAAACTTATGAGTGGCCTTAGATTCAGGGGAGGTTAAGTAATGCATAGCCTGGTTAACCCCCCGGGTCTGGGGCATAAATTTAAATGGTTTGACGGGAGTGCATGTTTAGGGGGAGGGGTAAGAAGATTCCTAAATGGGACCACAAGAACCATTCAGCTGGGGTGTAGCACCTTATTATTAGAAAATTTTCGGAATCCGGTAGGGCGTCCCAACCGGTGGGGGTCCGTGTGTCATTGTAGGATTTTGTTCCCATCAGTTGTGGGTAAAGTGGGGTATGGAAAGATGATCATTTCCTGATCACACTTGTATGTTGTTTTACTTTTGGCCATGTGTTTCCACTCTACAGGGATGTACATAAATTTGGGGGGGATGGGTTGACTGTGTACATGGGGCACTGTGACATTACTACATGCAAAATATTACAATTACCATAGGGTGACACAATGACCTTTGCACATGCTACCAGTATTGAATTACATTGGTGATTGAAGCACATGGGCCCAATGGTAAAAAAGAGACATGGTCCATAGGTTCTCAGGGATTCTGCCCAGGGCATGTATATAGCCAAAAGGGGCCTTTCAACATGCATTGTGAATCTGTTTTGCTATGCCCTTTTAAGGTTAGTATACTGTGTTTTCTCACAGTGACACATGTGATACCCAGGGTAACCCTACAATGTAAATCCAGTCATTAATATTTTTGAAGATAGTCACTGAGTCAGTTGCCTAACCTCTATTGGGATAATAATCAGGAATGGGGGCTGAGTTGTGAATGTGCCCCCCCCATTTCCCATGTATATCCTTGGGGTTGATTTTCCCGCGTGTATCCTGGTGGGATCTGGATATTCTGATTGCAGCATGGCCATTAATGAGGGGATGACCTGGTTTATGTAAAGATTGCCAGGGCAGTATGTCACTGAGTAGATGCTGTCTTTAACCCGTCAGTATTTGGGATCTGTTTGAGCATTTTATCCCCTTGTTGGGTAAAATTTGGGGCCCCCGTTGCTGCAGGTGTCTGGTAAGGTGCATGCCGACAGGTTTATCATAGTCAATTATGGGCATGATGAGGGATGAGTAAAGGGGGGACAATGTCCTCCCCCGGCCTACATGTATCCCATGATGATGTGGCCCCTATAAAATGCTTACCTAACCACTTTGTCCATGTTGTTGTCAAATGGTAGAATGCTATCAACCCTTTCCCCCGGTCCATAATTCCTTGGTCTGCACTTACTGGGTTAAACATATGTGGGTTTGTGGTCATGTGTTTTACAAAAGGGGTGACTATACTTTTCTGTCATTCAGTTTAGGCCATGGCTGTGGCACAAGTTTGTGTTTTAAATCCCTTTGGAGGATGGGGTTTTTGCTGTTGAGTTTATTAGGTTTGGCCAGTCACCTGCATTGCTGGACAGTACTTCCATGTGGCCTGTACCAACTTTTAATGAACATGACAGCTCCCAGGGCTTTCCTTGTGGGCACCACTTTACCAGGTTGGAGGGTGACATGGCTCCCCAATTTTACCATTTTGTTTCTGCCCTTGAGCCCTGTGCAAACCCCTAATGACATAGGGGGTTATATGTTCACCGGTGGGCCTCCCCAGAATGCCAAAAGGGGTTGTTCCAAAGGGTTTGCAATGGTAGGCTGTGGACCCCCCCCCACAGTGGCCTTGGTGACTGCCCAAACAAAAAGGTTTGATAGGCAGGTTTTCCCTTGACAAAGCCAAACTGTGTATGGTGACATGTCTGTAGGTCCACAATATCAGTTTTATTCGATGATCCTTTCCAACTTTCCCAAAACTAGTCAGACATATGGGGTGGGCCCGGATCCGTGGGCCCCCCTGTTGAGGGGCCACTGTTGCTGTTTCCATCTGGCCCATATCGTGTATTAAGGCTGGGATTGAACAGTGGGATGTCTGGGGGTAGCCTTTTTGTGGTTCATGTGGAAAAGCCTGGGACACTGTCTGGTCCCATTGATGCAGTGTTTATTGCTTTGGGAAGGGCATCTCTTTGAGCATCTGTGATGTCAGGGGAACACCCGGAAAATTTCCCTTTGGTGTGGTGGGGGGGAAGGCAGCATTGAACCTGTCCACTAGGATGATGGCAATGTCTGTGTTTTTTTTTTGTGTGACATATTGTTTTCCTCTGAGCATATCTGGGTAGTGGTTTTTGCCCTTTTGAATTCCTTTTCCCCCTCTCAAAGATGGCCTTAGACAATCATATGGGTGCCTGTAGTTGTTCCCAAAACTTCGTGGTGCCTTCACATAATGGGAGGATGTTGTATCATTTGTGGGGCCCTCCTTCTATTGTATAGTGTGTTTATGGCTGGTGTCGGTGCCCAGGACATTCCTTTGGAGTTTGGGGCATGCTTTCATATGTGGCTTCATGATCCATGCATTCCTGAATGTGTCCACAGAATGCTCTATGGTATCTGCAGTCTGGTCCATATTTTCAACAGGCCTTGGGCCTTTTTTTCCCCATCATTTATGAGGGGGGTGACTTGTTTACATGAGCTGTTGGGCGTCCTCCAGACAGAGCAAAGGGGCACAGTCAGCTACCTGTTGGGGACCCCCTGGACCACATGGAAAGAGCCCGAGGAGCTCTTACCACCCCCTCAAACTCAGGCTCCCCCACAGCCTTCATGCTGACACAGGAGAGTTTTGATTACTCTGCAAACACCATCATACTGGGTGATGCCAGCTACCCAAACATAGACTGTGAAAATTACACAAACCACAATACCCAAGCTCTAAAGGGTTTCCCCTTGATCAGTTTTTTGGGTATGGAACAGGTAACCAACCTTCCCACAAGAGGGGGAGATATATGACTGATCTTTACAAACATGAGTTTCTCACCACTGGGAGTATATCCCTTTTTAAACAAACCATATACTAATCACACTGGAGTTCTGGATCCCCACATATGCAAACCTCCCAAAACATCGATGTGTGTGTGTGGAAATGTCCCTATTAGCCCGTGACAGTGGGACAGGATGCAGATCCCCCTTTTAAACATGATGATGTCAGGACTGTATAACTTTTCACCTGTTAAAGTCCTCCCGTAATTTGCGGCTCCTAAGTCTTTGTTTAGTGTCATAACGTAGTTAGGTAGGGTTTGAATCCTGCAAAGGGAATGTATGAGTGTGGTTTAGGTGTGTGGACTTTGCTGGGAGGGTTAACTGCCTTTTGCCAACTGGGAGAACACACTACAGGGTGCACATCCCCCCTCCTACACACAGATGATGTCAGCACCCTCTAAGTACAGCATCAGTAAAGATTTCGCCAACTACTGCAAATAGCACACTCTCCTAATGTGTCTGTTTTTACTGTTTCCCGTTAGGTATGGGTTTGAATCTTGCAAATGGAAAGTATGTGTTTTACTGTTGGGGGGGTTAGTGTGTGTGCGCAATGATGGGGTGGGATGTGGCTGTTGCCACATGGGGGTATGCGCTGCAGGGTGGTCATTACCCTTAACAAGCAGTGATGTTGATAGCACCCTATACAAAAAAAATACAAAACGAAGGTGGGGGTACATAACACATGTAAAGGGAACACTTCTTCAAGTAATGTCCACAAAAGGAGTAGGATAATCAAACAATTCTTTTATTCTATACAGAAAAATGAAAAAACAACAACTGCCAGTACTCAGTATAGTGTTACATGCTACTGTAACAGCCATTTCCAAAAACCTAGATAGTGTTCTGAAGCCTGAATGTGGCAAGTGTGTGGATGTGGGATGTGTCTGTGTGTGCATTTCCTGGGAAAAATGTTTTGTGGCCCGGGATACAGTACCTGATGCCCTTACATCTTCCCAAATGATGAGGTTGCCTGAAACCCCGTGAGTACAGGTAGAAAGGGGGTGCCAGTAGTAAACAACATAGTGCACCCGAAATGTGTACCTGTCATTTCAACAGCTACTCATGTAGGGTGATAAATAATGGGGAAAGGCAGGTGGCGGGGCATGTGTGTGGGTAGCAGGGGTGTATAAATGCATGTGTGACAGAACAGATACATGTAGCTGAATCTACATAACAAAAGATGGATTGCCATAGTCAATGTTAGCATGTGATGGTGTGCAGCTGGGACACTTTGTTAAGTAGTATGGGTGCAGATAACAATTGAGGAACAAATTTCTGCAGCAGGACTGCTGGGATATAAAACATTTTTACTGCAACAGTCAAAAGTTACCAACATGTTACTACTTATACACATCTATGTAGTCACCCTGTGCATCAGCAACGTGTTTACCTTTTACCGATGTTGTAGTTTCAGGAGGTGGCACAGTGTCATCATATGCACAGGGTGTGGGTTAGGTTAAGCCGGGCCCCTGGTAACACCAATTGACATGTGTGTGTTTTGTGTTTGTGAGGGGGAGCAGTACAGGGTGGACCGTTGTTGGTGCAGTGTGTGTGTGTATGTGTTTGCTCTAGGTGTTAGGTTTCTGCATGTGTGTGAGCCCCGTCCCCCATAATGGGCCTGTACAGGGTTTTGTGGACAGCCACAGACTGCACCTGTCAGGTCATCCAGATCAGTGTCTGTGGGCACGGACACGGTCCCTGTGCCCGGCAGGGGGGCTACGGGCCGTATCCGGCACTAACCCAGACTCGGTACTGTCATCAGCACCAGGGCTGTGTTGACTGGCCACAGTTCCCTGTTGGGGCTGTCCAGAGCCATGAGCACGTGGTCTCCTGGGGGGTCTGATGACAGCACAGACCCAGCATTGCTGGGGCTGGTGCGGGATTTAGGGGGGGCCCGTTGCCGGGGCCCCTGCCAGCTGGTGCTTTTGGCATACGGGCCCGCCCATGGAAAAGCACACCATCGCCCTGGCCCATGGACATCTGGTTGTGGAGCAGCTGTTTATGCCCCCCCAACCTGCCCACATCTGTGAAGTTACGGATAAGCACATCATCATGCGTCTGTCATGGCTATGCGACATGCTCTCAGCTCCCTCAGAGCCTGTCTGGTGTACCTTTCCATACGTGCGTGTGCCTGCATGACAGTTCTAAACATAGTGGAGGTTGACATCCTCCTTGGGCACGCGGCCAGAGGCATCGCCACGGATGCCCCCAGAACCCATGGGGGGTGTCTGCATGGTACCATTGGAGGCCCTGCCATGGCTGCCTTGGGGAGATGTACCACAGGTACCACATTACCCTGATCTATGCCCACTGCTGACTGTCCATCACCTAGGGACAATGGTGACAAAAGGGTGTAACGGCAGGATGACTGTGGGATTGAGGGTTGAAAGCTGTGTACTGTCAATTGGCTGACCAATGGCGGACCCAGACACACCTTCCTGCACCATTACAGACATTTCATCATCATCAGTACCTGGGGCACAAGATTCAGGTTCCCTGCTGCAGGTCACCAGAGCAGCACCAGAACCTGGGGGGAAAACATGGAACACAGATTACAGTCTCAATACATATTTGAAAGAGATGCACTTCAATACTAATGCACACATTCAGAAATGGACACATGGACACTAACACACATGCACACTTGGGCACAGGCACACTTGCACACATGCACACCCCACAGTAAACACACACATCAGTACCGTGTTACACTACTCAATTTACTACCTGTCAATTACAGTTTTTGGGAAAACAGTCACCAGCATGTCTACTACAGAGTTACACTCCGCTTCCTAGTTTTATAAATTGTTTTACAGATAATTTAAAAGACTCACCAGCATGTATGGCCTGCCTCATTGCAAAGGGAGGGACCTGGAAGGGGAAAGGGGTTGTCAGTGGGCACATTTTGCCATTTTTTCACATGTACATCAATCCTGTTCCCCCTTTTAAATACGAACAGTCATATTACATAACAGATACTCCAATCACCCTTATTCTAAGTAACAGGGACAAACAGCTTGTCTCCGGAGTTAACCCAACTCCCCTTTCCTCTCTTCAAACTAACTCAAAAGTCTTAAAACCACTCTTTGTTCTTCTTGGGGTCCAGGGTCGCCCCTCCCTCCCTCCCACCTTTCCCCCCTTGGCTGTCTTCTCCCCTTTTTTTTCACCTTTTCCTTCTTGCTCTGCCTCTTTCCCCTTCCCCCCTTTTCTGTCTTCCTTCTTTTTCCCCCTTCCCTTCTTTACCCTCCCCTTTATATCTTGTATTGCATACCCTTTCTTTTATTCTGACCCAACTATTTTATGGCTTTTGTTATTCTAACCCTTATGTTTATAATTGCTTTGAAAAAACTAATTGTGTTGATTAAACTGTTTGCTTTTACATTATGTTGATTTTTCACTGGTTACAATTCTATTATGTTGGGTCTGTATTAAAAATTGTCTTCTGCCTTTTTCTTTGTGTGGACCTCCACGGATGAAAAAGAATTTTCCGTGTTCTGGGTCAAAAAATTAAAAGTTTTGAATTGGCACACCTGCACGCCGGTTTGCGCGTGGGACCCAAATCCATCAATGCATGATGGTTGCTTTGTTCTGGGGCTATCCCAACATTGCAGTAGCCCCTCCCGTCTGGTGGGGGGAGGTGGCCACCCCACCTGTGGCACCTTTGCCGCGGGTAGCAGACCTGGGGCATTTCTTTTCAAATCACCAGTGATGTCTCACCTGTCAATTCCCATCAGATGAACTCATTTATTGTAAAAGGTTTTGCCACAGTCAGACCTCTCCTGCTGTTCTGGGGGTGGTGGAACAGGTGGCAAGCACCACCACTTGGTGGGAACGTATTTGCCAGGTACAGGTTCCTTTGGTGCCCTGCTTCGGAAAATAACAAACAGGTTTCGCATATTTAAAAATACTGGGACCATTCTATACAGGAGTTTAACTTCTACTTATTACTGTTGGTTAAAACCTTTTTGTGTAGCTATCATTCTATGTATTTGTACTGACTTGGTTCAAAAGTTGTTTTACATTTGGGATTTGGGAACACTGTGGTCAGGACACTATCTTTCATCCATTTAAGGGGAAATGCTGATTGTGGGGCCCATGTACAATTTTAAATTTGGTATGGGGATTGGCCTTTAGGCCGTTTTTAACCAAAAGGGTTTGTGGGCTCACTCATGTGTACAATAGGTTACTCTGATTCTAGCTGGGGCATTGGTTTTAGGGTTTTAGTCCGCTTTGAGTGTATCAGACATTTTAACCTTTTTTGTACAAACAACCCCCTCCTTCCCACCTTTGTTTATATGCTTGTTTTCTGTTACTTGTTATTTTACTGGTATCTACTTCCACTAGTAACCTTTCAAACACGGACTACACTGATACTGATTCTTTCTGTACTACCCAGTTCCATGCAGCAAAGGGCTCTTGCATTGGCAACTTAAATTTTGGGAAAATTGCACTTTTTACCGGGATTGCTCACTACCTTTTAACATCACAGTTTAGGTAAATTTAGACACCCTCACTCCCCACTGGACCTTGTTTTTAACATTTTGATTCAATTCACAAAATTTTAGGTCCAAGGCAGGTCAGTTCCCCCCAGTCCAGCTGGTGATGTGGTCTCCCCGGGCAATGTTAGAACAGATGCAGTACCAGACAACCCCCCTCCTAACAACAAAACAAATCAGGAGTGATCCCTTCCAACTGGGGGCTAGGTCTTCACTCAAACCGCCATCCGTGGGGCAAAAGGGGCACTCCACCTTCCCCCAAGCCTAACAAAGCGGGCCTCCTGTCACCATGTCTATTGAGGCTCAGACCACACTTGTATCACAGAGATTTAAAAGAAACCACAACCCCTACCCTAAACAAACAAAACTACACACAAACCAATGTGCGAACATAACCTTCAGTTAAAAACACACCTCTACACCTTATAGGTCCTCTTTCGGCCACCCCAACACTTAACTTTGAGGGAGGGTCACGGTTCAGCCTTCAGGCACTAAACCTGACATAACAAAACAGTGGAAACCCCAAGGCAGGTACGGTTGTCAGTCAATGCCACGTGGAAATTTACACATTTCCCGGCTACATGACTGAACATTACAGAGTCTTGGCCGTACCCCAACAGTTTGACCCTGACCTTGAGTACACCACCCCCACCTGAAAAAGCCAAATATCAAGGGATGATCCCCCCAAAAAGATGCATACTGGTGTATTCACGGTGTGCCCAATGCCTGCCATCTTGGGGGGGGGTATGCCTAGGGAAGCTTGCACCTGCACCCCAAATCCTAGACATTTGGCGGGGCCTCGCTACACCCCTATGCCCGAAGGCAATCTAAGGAAACCCCTCCTTTGATCACAAAGGTAGGAAGTAAAAGATCTCTCAAACTGGAGTTAGACCCCAAGGTGACCCCAAAACCCTCCCAGCATTTGGACACGATACTGTGCAGTAACATAACCTGTTTGGTTTCAAGGGGCACACCATACTACCGTTATAGCTGTTACCATTCTTTCCCCAACCTTGAACAAAGGGGGGGAGTTCAGTTTAAGAATTCCCCCCACATTGGGGGCCAATAAACCATAGGGGTTACCATTGGTCAGAAGACTTTTACCGGGGAAGAAACATGGTAGGGGTTCATTTTCTACCACAGGCCAACGGGATTACGACAGTTTTATAGCCCAGTAATCATACGATTTCCATGTTGGCAAGGTATTGTGCCCCACCCCCTCCGGCCTTTTCAAATGACCTTTTGGGAGTCCTAACCAGAACCTCGCAAATGGTACAGGACAAAGTACCATCAAGGGGTGAAGGCCACCAGTGTAATGCTGCCCCGGTAAAGTGAACCAGCTGGACTCAGTCATCTGCCTGTTCAGGGTTGTGATGCCATAAAGCCAGTCCCCCTGCAAATGAAGGTTTCACCTGGCAATCAGAGTCCCATCACCCTGTAGGGACTACCCCAGCCTGAATACATAAACTGGGGGGCAACCAACCAGACTCCCCTTCCCCTTTTAAAGAGTAACACGGGTTTCAGAGTTATTTACTTCTTCCATAGGAACTGGGAGTGGAGGAGATCAAGTTTACCCCAGGATCACTTCTATGTCCCGTTGCAACACAGTATCTAAACGGACAAGGGGAACACATAACTTGTGATTGGGGGGGCAAAGAAAACAATTTAAGGCTTTCCAAGCCCAGGGCAAATACCTGAGAACCATCTGTTTTCTCAATGTTGAGCTCATTACAATGAAGGGAGCCCTTTTAGTTAGGAATTTCCCCTCCACAGTATTAGTTTATTCAGTGCTTACCCTTCTCAGAGGTGACCTTTTCCCAACATACACCTGTCAAACCCGATTTGTGTACTTACCCTAGACCCTAACCACAAGAAGACTTAAACCGCCATATTAAAGGAATGCTGGAGGGATAATTCATCACCCAAAGACCCTATGCTGGGAACAAAATAGGTTTTGGGGGAAGCATTGGGGTTGTTCAAGAAAATTTACCCAAAGGATGGGGGAAACCAAAAACCCCAGGTTTCCTTTGTACTGTACAGAGGCACAGCAAAATAATGGGGGTTTCATACTGGGGTTGTGCACCAAAAAGGGCTGGGTTGAAATGCCGGGCTGCCTGTTGCCTTGAACTGTTGTCTCTTGTCTCTCCTTTTCTTTTGGTTTTGGGGATGCAAGGTAATGGCCAGTATTCTGCACAGGTGCCCTGACAATTTGGGTTTCATCCCTCAACTGGTGTGCTGATCCCCCCTGTGATTGGACACCATTATAGTGGATATCTTCTGAACAAACCACAAGCACAGTTTTGTATGTAGTGTTATTACCAGTTATTCGTGTTTGACAGTGTGCTATCCTGCGCCCCTGGGAGTGGAAGCCCCAAAAACACCCCACACCCTTTGCATATGCTTAAAAATTTAAAATTTTTAAATTAACCCGAAAAATCAACCATTATTAATTGTCCATGGACTACAAAAGGGGTTTGTAAACAATAGTAGGGGATCAGAAGGGCAATTTCCCTGACGGAAGGCATCTGTTTCTCATTTAAATGTTCACATTCACCAAATCCGTATTTAACATTGTTGCAGACAGTTTAGGTGGGTACCCCATTGCCCCCAACGGTTTTTTAGTTACCCAATGCTGAACCTTACCTTACTGTAGGTAGAGCCACCCTCATCTTGCGCAATATCTCACTGTTCTGGGATGGTGGTTTTGGGGACTAGACCACATACAATGTATTAATTATATAAATATGTATGAACATCCTACATAACATTCCCACAAATGAGGAGGAACCCCTTCTGACCCTGGGGAAATATGATCATATGCAAACTCCTTTTGTTTAAATAGGAATTTATATGGAATGTCCAAAAAAATTTCATATTTTATTTTCATGTTCCCAAAAACCACCCTGGCTTATGTAGTAACAGATAATTTAGGTTTTGGGGGTTTGCTGACGTGGGTTTTTTTTTGGTTTTTGCTGCTTTCTGCTTTCTGTTCTTTTTGCGCTTTCTTTTTCTCCTCTTCCCCCCTTTTTTTGAAGAAGAAAATTTGGGGCAGGATTGAAGGTTGAGGTCTGCACCCAAGGAGATTGTAAGCATGAGCTGTCTTTCCAGGGGATTTTCCCGTAGGGGGAGATTGCCTTTCGGGGGGGAATTATTTAGTTTTTTTTAGGTTGATTCCCTTTTTAATTGGAACAGGGGGCATTTTTATTTTTTGTTAAATCCCCAAATAAAGGGGAAAAAAAAATTTTAATATTTTTTGGAACAAAAAACAGCAAACAACAGGGGTGTTTTTAACACCACAATTTGGGAAAAGGGGGGCAAAATGCAGAACAAGACATCATATTTTTCCCCCATTCCAATTTTTGTTTTTTTACAACCAATTTTGTGGGGTTGTTGGGAATTTTGGGGGGTTAGTTTTGGAAAATATCACCCAAAAACTTGGGTTTTTAAAAGGACCATAGTGGGCGAATTTTCCAAAATTTTAGAGGGGGGGCTCCCCCCTTTACAAATACAAATTATTTTTTTAAATTTTATAGATAATTCCGCTTCCTTTTTCAAGCCTAGGTGTTTTGTTTGTAGTTTAATCATTTATTCCATTAAAATTTACCACAGCTTTGGTAACACCCCCAAATTTAAAACCACAAAAGGGATATTTAATTTTTTCACTGTTTTTGAAAAAACAAGGGGGAAAAAATTTCCGGTTTTAACCCTTTTTTTTTCAACCCCGATCAAATTCCAAATTCCATTTAAAAGGCCTACCTTTAGGGGTTTGTTAATTTAATGGGGGGAAAAAAACCCCCCCCTATTTTAAAATGAAATTAAAAAACAAAAGTGACATAAAAAAATTTATTTGAGAATGATACAAATATTTTTTTTGGGGAAAAACTGTTTTTCCATGTTTTTTTTAATTAAATTTTACCTGAAAGATTTTTCACCAACCTTTAAATTTTGTTTGTAAAATTTTAATTAATTTAATTCACGCATGTTCTGGACAGTAAGGGGTATTTTTTTACAATGTTTTTTATTTATTCGGTGGGATCGGGAAGTTGGGTTGGGACAAAAAACCGCCCCCTGTAAACATTTGGGGTAAAATTCCGGACGGAGTTTATTTAATCTAGAAAATTTAAAAATGGTGGGATATCCCCCCTGGAATTCCAATTTCCTTCACCAACGGTGGTTTGGGGCCCTGGGCCCCAAAACTTGGTTTCCAAAACCTTTTAAACCGAGGGCCCCCATGCTTGATTTTTAAAGACCGGCCCGATGGTGGGTGACCCAAAAGGGGAGGGACCCTCAAACGCCCCAAATGGCCCAAAAGTTATATCCCCTCCCCTGGGGTTCGCTTGTTAAACTTTTGTGTATTTTTGGGGTTGGGCATTTTTTTTCCCGTTGGCCATTTGGAAATTGGGTTTTTTTCAAACAAAAATTCCCCTTCGGGGGAAACCCAATATAAGCCCCTTTTTGGTATCCCTGCAGGGGGTTAATGGCCGGCATGATTGGGCCCTTATGAACAAGGGGGAACCTGAAAAAAACTCCCTTTTAAACCCCAAAAGCTGGTAAAAAAAGTTACACCTATTTTGGGGGTTTAAAGGGTTGGGGGTAAAATTAATTCTATGAAAACATTTTTACTTTTTAAGACACTTATTTAAAAGTTTCAAAATTTTTTTAAAGTAGCAAACAATTTTTACTTTTTTAATTTTTTACATTTCCGGGTTCGAAGGGAAAATATTTTTGTTTTTTCAGAAAAAACCTTCATTTATTTCAAAAAATTTTACTTTAAAAAATCGATTTTGGCTGCATTGTTTGGGCCCTGCCTGGGGAAATTTACCCCAACTTTAGCTAACCCTTTTGGGGAAAAGTTTTATCTTTTCCCACAAACTGGTCCCATGCCTCTGCCCTATATGCTCCCCATGAGACCTGGCCCTGCATGAGTTGGGCCTCGTGATGATGGACAAGGAGCCAGACCATGTATCTGGACTCCTCAACGCCCCAACGCTGTGCTCGGCAATGTCCTCACCTACTCCACTCATTCTGACTGCAGCTCTGATCTACAATCGTTTCTGCTGTGTATTCCCACCTATGGGGCTTATATATGCCGATTTTCCCACACATTTCTCTGATTGGCCATTTTGGAATTGTATCTACTTCACTGAAAATGCTTTATCATGCTCCATTCTGGATTTTATCCCATATATATGCTATTTCTGCATTTCTAGGTATTGCTGTCATGGCTTAGTGGTTTAGTACCTTGACTCTAGTGCATGGTATCCTGGGTTCGAATCTGGCAACTGATTTTTGATTTTCCTGACAGAAATGAGTTGAGACCTGTCAATCAAACATGCCAAAAGCACTTTTAAGCACTTAAAACCAGGTCTGCGCTCATTTGCGCGAAGCTAACGCATGCGCACTGGCAGTTAGCTTGTGGGAGCGCTGCGCAAACGGTGTGCGCTGGGATAAACCTTAATTGGCTAGTGACACACATGTTCAGCTAAGCACAGCTAGTTGCAAACAGTTTCACTCTGTTAAACCGATGCCTAGCAACAGGCACGCAGTTTGCAGCTTTTTAAACACTACTCAGCTACGGGCACTCCGTCTCACAGCAGCTTAGCTATCAGTACATTTCTGACTATTTTTGTTATTGTGTTACTTCAGAATATATGCTCCGTTTCATTCCATTTTACAAAAGGGAATACATTTACATGTGTACAATACTGTCAGGGGGCTTTTCAGTGCTTATTTACAAAAAAAAGGTTGTTGTGGGGCTCGAACCCTGCCTGCCTACTCTTAGGCCGGCAACTCTACCGCTAAGCTATTACTTCTTGGCTTACTTTGCATATTTAGTTCTTATATCCTTTTCCACTGATTGCTAACTGTGATTGCGATAGTAGCACACCAGCTGCACACAGTAGCAAACATTTACGGGTTTAAAAAAAAAGGTTTTAATTTAATTTTATTACATCTCTTCACTTTATACAGTGATGGTCTATCGGGGCATGTGTTGTGTAGTGTGTTTATGCACATTTCCATGGCCTCTCTCGTGGCTGTTTACTTTCAGCCATTCTAGTCTTCCGGGGGCGTGTCCGCTTGCAGGGCTTAGCCTACTGACAAGCCCCCTACTCTCTTACACGGACCGTGTAAGAGTTACTAGTGTGATTCAGCATGCCTCATGCACCTCATGCATATGCATGACATGCTGACATCACACAGTTTCACTGCAGCCTCCGTGTAAGAGTTATAACTCTTACACGGAGGCTTCCTGAATCTGGCCCATACTCTTCATGGGTTCCACTAAGGCTAACCTTGTTTTCTACGTTCACTAGTAGCACTCATTAGATAGACATTTATCCTAGACTTAAGTTTAATACTGCATATTTGCAACTATATATTTTAAGTGAAATGATCTAATAAACATTTGAATAATTATTTATGTACACAAATATTTATTGATTCACTAAATGAACCAAACAAGCAATATTACACTTTCTCAAGTACACTTGTCCTATTTATCTTGATATCCATATTATGTTGTTTGAGGTTTGACTGCCATTAAAAATGCTACCTTTCTAACTTATTTTACATGCCATGTATTAAACTTCATTTCAGGATACAGGATACTATATTTAAATTTAAGAACTGCAGCACTGGATATGTTAGGCAAATGACAGCATACATTTTGTTTGACACATCTAGGCCTATATTAATTTCAGTGTCACCACCTAATAAATGAAATGTAATAATGCTAAGGCTCTGATACTGTGCCATATTTTTGCATCTTGGTAATTTAAATCTCTGACATGCTCCTAAAACCTTTATAGTCATGCTTCTATTCTGATTATTACCATCTCTTTGCATTACTTTAACTCACTCTTCTGCTCTATTTAGCAATTTTCTTTACCATTGTCTATGTTTCATCTACTGCTTGCTACAGGTAAGACTATATATATCCATTAGTCCTTAGCTAACTCCTTAATAAATCAAATTTAAGGAAAAAGCACAGTCAATATATAAAACAACCACAGCCCAAATGGTAGCAGGATTGTTTGCATACTCTGTCAAAGCAACGGACAATAATGTTTGCAAATGTCACTGCCAGGCAAAGTGACAAGCTGTATAGCAATTGCCTTCCAGACACTCTTTCTTAACAACCAGTCTATTTCTCCCTACTCCAATTTAGAGCGGCAATAAAGCCTGTCATATTTGATGTGAAATGCCACAAAGCTGCAGTATCAGCAGCTCAAATCATGAAATGGAATGCCTGCAAATTCTCTTTGGGATGCCTTAGCTGCCAGCCTGATATTGAAATCCAATTTTTGTTATAAAATAAGTAGAAATGTGTTTACTAAAGTTAGTTTTGTTGCCGACCCCCATCTGAAGAATAACAGCATAAAAAAGTATTCAGTTATATGCAGTGAGACCTAGGCAAATGAAGTGATACTTAATTTCTTTAACTTAAAACTGTAACAATTTCTTTCCCATTGTGGCCTTATTGTAGAATCATCATAGAATGGGGACACTTCCAAGGTTATTTAAGGTTGTCTACATTCTGTTAGCTTTCTATAAGCTTGTGACTTTGCAGCAAAATTCCTAGTCTTCAGTCATTCCAATTGTCAGAATATCTAAAATAGTTGTAGTTGTTCTATGATTAAAAGTAACAGTGCACCTGGGTATTTATACTGGATTTAAACATGTAAACAATACATAAAGGGCAAAACTTGGGGTTATGTAAAAGCTGACAAGTAACCTGATGTGGGGAAACACAATTCTGGAGGAAGTTACTCTGCAACTGTATTATACTTTCTCATCTGTATAAATGGCTACAGTCTGACAATAGGATGTTTGTTTTAATACTGGTATGGATAAAATACAGAGATTTACTTTGACATTTGATGTGTCAGATTACATGTTACACCTTCTCAAATGACTCCCCTGGGGTTAGAATACAGCAGGTTCAGAAAAGAGTATCATTAGTCAGTAAAAACTTCTCTTAGATCATGCACTGCAGGAATTATTGCCTGCTAGAAATGTGCTGACCATTAAGGAAACACCAATAGCTTACATTGTATGATGGCCTGAGAAGACAACCAAATTAAGATAAATCCTTCTTAGGGAATGATAAGGATGAAGACTGAGCTTTCTATTTTTTACAAGATGGAATGCAGACAAAGGGCCTTAGTGCCATCAAGTTAATCTGCTGAAAAAAAGCAGAAGCAGAATATGAAACTTTTGGCCTTCTTCCAAAAGACTATGGTAGCATAACAAAGAACATCTGCTTCAAGGGAAAGGGCACTACAGATTGCATGTCAAGGACTGCCCACTCAAAAGAGCAAGTACTGAGTGGGCAGAGTATTGCCTCTGCTATGAAGTTATGCTCAATGATCACTGTCTCAACTCTCCAGTATATAACTAGGCTACTTAATGGCTTTCCAAAACATTCCTTGCAAATGAATTGCATAATATATACATTATACTAGCATATCTTGGAACTGGTTGGGAGCATCGTAGGAACTACAGAGGTGTCAAATGGAAAGTTGTGAATGCACTTTTACATTTTAAGTAGCTATTACACGTAAATATGAGCATGCATTCCAACACCTAGGTGGAATGTATATGTAGATCATTTCTGTTATGCTGTGTGAAATAGAGCACTGAAAGCCACACAAATATGTAGGTACAATTTCATGAACACACCCTTTTTGGGTATATTCATGGAATGCCATGAAAAGATACTGGCTGCAAAAGAATGGTGAGGGGGTCCCTCCATCACTGTGTAAAGTGGTGGACTGAGGATAATGTAATGTGTATGCGTGCACTGGACAGGAGGAAGTGGTTGTGATTTATTTATAAACATTTCTCATGACTGCACTTGCATAGCTTTGAAAATGATCGCATTGGGATCCGATGTCTGTCAAAGTGTGTGTATTATGGTAGCATAGGGATCCACTGTATACCAAATTGTATGTCATAGGCATCTGAGTATGCCAAAATGTTTTTACTTGACTGACATAGGGATCTGGTGTGTGCCAAGTTGTATATACTAGGGTGGCACAGGGATATAATGGGTCCACTACTATTCCTCAATGCTCAACACACCTCAGATTGCAAATACTGAAAGCATATAGCAAAAGACTCTACACGCTGAGTGGTCAAGACATTGAGTACCACCTACCTTACTGCTAGGCCATTATAGGAACAGTTCACCATAATCCCAGACAGCTGCAGAAGGCCTCTCAGCTGTTGGAGGATTTTTCCTATTTTTAGGACTGATTTTAGAAGTCTATATTTTTAGAGTTATGGCCCTATTTTCAGGATTGGTTTATCCCTTCACACCCAATTTTCTGAATACTCCACATTACATTTGATTTTTGAAGCTGTCAATTATACACAAAACCACACTACATGACCAACATAGTAGTGGCAACAATAATTTAAAGAAAGAGGGTGCACATTTTACAATCACCTTTTTCTGAAGAGAAAATTATGCTAATTAGACATCCAGATTTTTAGCTTGATGTTCATAATTTTCAAGGGCCTTTGCTTCTGTTTACAATGTCTGCAGATTAAGAGGTATAAACGGCAGTGAGTGACATTGCCAAGTAACCTGTCCTTCCTCGGTTGTTTAACATTATGTGGATCATAAAAATGTAAATCAATAGTAAGTGGAAGCTAAGAGAAACCAACCATGTAGAATAGGTAGCAGCTTATGTAGCTTTTGTTGTCAACACTATGTGCCTCAAGTCAGTGAGTAGCTCACACTAGCATAAGCTATAGCTCTGTACTAGTGCTTAAGGAAATAGTTGCCAGACAGTCCCATTCATCCATCCCAGATACACATGCATCATTTGCTAACTGTACACAGTTGCTGTGCAGCATTTTGGAAAAAAGGTTAGCAGCACAGTGATGTATCTGGTATGATAGCTAGAAAACACAGCAGTAAACAACATAACATGGCACTTTCAGTGCTGTTGTAGAATATCCCTCATTCTGCATCTTTTGTTTTTTTTTTTTTGTCTGTTTATATTTGTTCCTTGTACAATATATGATATTCAACTAAAATCACTAAGGATTGTGGTCAGTCAGCAATGACAGACATTCAGTTTACCAACTTCATATATAAACTTTCTCCTTGATTTTAGTTCTTTGCCCACCCAGCATATGTAGTTTTGTTCTTGTTTCTTGTGCTCAGAGGGATAATTCTATTGTAAATGATAATATGCATTTATTTATTTCTGTGTTTATGTTCTTCATATTGTATTTTACTATAAACAAACAAAAAAAAAAAAAAAACAGGGAGAGCTGCAAGTACATGTAACCATGGTGAGAAACCTCATTCTCAATGTATGCTTGTTTTTGTCACATCTTTGGTACTATTGTATATCAGACAGGTCACAATTCTTTTACAAGATGTGAAGACAGTTGGGATGATACAAGGTACTGCCAGCCATGCCAGGAGAAGTAGGGCAGTGGATGTATGACTTGTGCCAGCACAGCTAGTTGGATGTTTTTTTTAAATAATTAAATGTCATTTGTATATCGAACCGATTTGTACAGATGCTTGTGCTAAAAATGTATTTGTGAGGTTTGTTTGTGTTAAAATGTATCAACAGTGCACCGTGCTGGAATGAAAAAGAAATGTACATGTATTATTGTAATTTAATTAAATGTATATGTTTTAATAGAGGATAGTGAGACAGCAGAGGTTAACCAGCTAACTTATTTTAAGAAAACTAAAGGAAATGTAAATGAGCTGTTAAATCATTACAACGGCACACCACAGTGCTGTATAGGACCAGAGACCGTGCATCAGGAAGAAGCCATTGTTCATTAGCTCAGTAAAAAGAGGGGAAGCCCCTGATACTGCCATAAACATTTAGACATATATTGTAGCTGTCTATTCTAAATTCCTGTCTCAGCTTCAAAGGGGGATACTGTGAGAACCTAGAGTCAGATGACCAGATGACGACATTCTGCAAGTCATCTAGGATATTATATTTTACAGTGAGTGATCTTTGAGTATTGAGTATTCTGTTTTTTGGAACCTGACTAGAAAGTCTGCTCACGTATTTCATTGTGCCTTGCTCTATCAAGTAAGTTATTATGGAATAGTAATTCTCCTAGATTCAGTGAGGAATATAGTGAAGCTTAGTTTACAGATTGTTTTTCTTTATCTGTATGAGTCTGTCCATCAATGTTATTTTTAATATTTCCTTTGATTTGAATTATGTGGTTTACTGCAAATATGTATTTAGTATTTTCTTGTTCTTGTATTATTTATTATTAAATATGTTTACATTTTTCATTGTGGCTGGTGATTTTTAGAAAATATGCTTTGGGAGTATTCAAACATATTTATTTGGTGATAACTCTGGCCACTCCTGAAAGGCTTGCTGTTTGGTCAACCTTACCATTTGTATTAATATTAATGTCACTCAGCATAAATGAATAACCTTCTAAGAGCTTTATAGTAACTGACTGATGGCAGTGAATCTACCTTACAGACTGAGCAATGTTGGTAGAGTGGGTAATCTGTGCCAGCCTTTCCCAAGTGTGTGTGTGTGAAAATTAAATCTCAAAGACAGTGTGTATGTTAACTGCTTGAGGCAGAGACATATTCTTTACTTTGATGGAGGACAGAGGTACTGCCGCAGGGTATCTAGTAGCATAATCTACTACCACTAGGATATACTTCTTCCCTGTGGAACTTGGGGTACTCAGAGACCCCACAACACCCAGAGCTACCATCTGAAATGGGTTCTTAATCACAGGCAAAGAATCAAAGGAGCTTTGGCCTTGTCTCCTGCCTTGCCTACTTTTTGGAACTGCTCAAAGGTCCTGCAGTACCCTGTTACATCCCTTCTAATCCCAGGCCAATAATAGTTCTGCATAATATGTCTCTTGCTTTATGCCTGTATGACTTGCAAAAGGAATGTCATGGGCTATGGCTAAAAATACCAAATGATAGGCTCTGGGCAATAACAACTGCTGTATTACCTCACCTTCTAGCCCTTTATCTTGGGTCCACTCTCTGTACAGTAAACCTTTGTTTCAGTATACAGACCCCTTTTCCTTGAAAATCAGGCACCTCTCTAGCTTCCTCCATCAAGCCTTGAAATACATGGTCTGAGAGCTAAGCCTGTCTTAGCTCTGTCTTTGTGACTATTACCAGCACCTTTCCACAGGTAGTCTGATATCGTCTGACAATGGTGCCTCACTGTAAGCCTGTGTACTACCACTCACCTCTGCTCTTGCAGTCATCCTGTCCAAGGGAACATAAGTACCTTCCAGCAGCCATGGCTCACAGTTACAGGGTAGCACCCTCCCTGAATTAGCCATATTACCAGTCCTGGCTTCAAGGATGTGGTCTGTCTGGGACTCCCCCAGGCTACCAGACCCACATGCCTGTCTCCAAGCCTGACTGTGTATCACTGCATTCACACAAGTTACTGCATTATCAAAATCATTCCCTATCAAGACACCTACTTGCTTGCTTCCTTTTTCACCCTCCCAGTCAAGGTGAACCTTGGCCAAAGACATTTAGAATGGGATCCTTCCTAAAGCACTGACTGGAGCAGACTGCTCAAGCAAGTACTGACCCTCTCTAACAACTGCAGGCTTCACAATGGTTATATCAGAAGCTGTGTGTCTCTTGGCAGTGGCCTGTTTTCCATCCACCAAGAAAGGATACAAGTTGAGGTGGTAGTTGATACCACTGTTGCCTGCAGACAACTTACCACTGCCATTCTTTTATTCCCACTTGCTGGTTCCCCCTCCTTTGTTCCCCACCTTGCCTCTGTGGACATCTGTATACTACATGGCCACACTGGTTATGTTTAAAACATTTAACCCTTGATCATGACCATGTATCCAAACTAGTGGCTTCTCCTGTTACTGACAGACTCTTTTGGGTTGGTTTAGGCTGCCCACCATTAGTTCTCTTATATCTGTGTGCAGCACTGGGTATCCCTTTCTTGTGCAGTGATGCCCTGCTTGCTTAGTAGAGATCACCTTTTTTTCCCCAGCTCATCTGCAGACCTGCATTCCCTGTCTGACAACCAGCTTCTCATATCCTCAGTCAAGGCGCTGCTGAATCCTACACTAACGCACTGTACGAGCACAACCACTCATGCATGAATTGTGCCATCCCAAATAGAACCAAGATGCTCTCCTCCAAAGAAAAATAAGCCACTCTGGTGGTCCCCTGCCATAAACAAACTATACAACAGAAGGAAGAAACTGTTGCAGAAAAGAAGAAAATCCCAGGATTCAAAAAACTCCCTTACCAGCCTCAGTAAGAAGCTGAGATCCCTCATGAAATCCTCCAAAGCTAGTTATGAAAATAAAATTGCCAAAGATTCCAAAGACAACCACAAGGCATTCTATATTTATGTCAAGAATCTAAATGGCAAACTCAGATCTGCTCTGAGTTACAACAGAATGGCATTAAATATACTGATCCAAAGGATAGTGCCAATATCATGGCATATTGATTTAGTGCCAACTTCACCCCCCTCTCACCCCCTAAAGAGCCCATCTCAATACCAAAAGATTGCCAAATTCCGGTAATTATGGCCACATAGGTAGAAACTGCACTCTCCAAAGCTAAGAATCCATGGAACTAGATGACATCCCGGGCTGTGTACTACATGAACTACAAAATAAATGGCACTTCACCTAAGTGTCATGTTTAATCATAGCCTCACCTCAGGCTTTGTGCCCACTGAGTGGCACACAGCTACAGTTATCCCCCTCCACAAGGGGGGATCCACCTTGCATCCTGGGAACTACCGTCCCATGAGTCTGACAAGCCTGATCTGCAAGGGCATGGAACGCATTATCATGGAACTTATAAACAAAGACATTGGCAACCTTCAAACACTGGACCCCATGCAGTTTGGGTTCGTGAAGGGCTGATCTTGTCTTCTGAACCTGATTTTCTTCTTTGAATCAGTCTCCAGAGCTGTGGCTGAGAGTAAGGAACTCCACAAGGCCTATCTGGACCTTGCCAAGGCCTTCGACACCATCCCCCAATCTGGAATCATAGATAAATTTACTAAGCTGGGCATAAATCCCTACGTCACTTGATGGGTTGCCAACTGGCTTACTGACAGAACCCAGACTGTAAAAGTAGCCGACTCCAAATCCAGCTCCAGATAAGTGACAAGTGGAGTACCAAAGGGATCAGTCCTGGGACCACTCTTGTTTGGCATCTACTTCTCTGAAGTACAGGCCAATACTAAGGGACTCTGGCTAACAAAGTTTGCAGATGACTTCAAATTGGGAGCCATTATTGAATCCCCATATGATGCGGATATTCTACAAAAGGGCCTTAAAGAAACAGATGCTTAGTGCCAGTGCCATGGGATCAAGCTTAATGCCAAGACATGTATAGTTATCCCCTTTGGGAAAAACCATGTACCCATGAATTACCACATAGGTGGCAGTACACTAAACACCAAAAGTGTGATGAGAGACTTAGGGACACAGGTGGACAGTGGTCTCACCTTTGATAACCACATTGCCACAACAGTCAGGAAATCATTTTATGTGGCACACCTCATCACTAAGGGCTTTTCATCCAGAAAAAAGGAGGTCATTGTCCCACTGTACTCATCCCTCATTAGATCCATTATAGAGTACAATGCCCCATTTGGTATGTACCTCATAAGACATCTACAACAGCTGAAAAGGCCACAGAAATACCTCACTAAAAGAATCACAGGCCTAAAGCAGATGCCCTATGCTGACCGTCTAAAAAACTCCAGCTATACTCTGTGGCATATCGTCTACTCAGAGGTGATCTCTGCTTAACATACAAGACCATGTCAAACCCTGAGCTGGTGTCAGAGGTGATCTCTGCTTAACATACAAGACCATGTCAAACCCTGAGCTGGTGGATATGCTTCACTTAAACAAATCCCAATCCCTCTGAGCCACATGCTCCAGGGATCTAAACCTTGTTATCACAATGAGCAAAACTTGCTGTAGGGATAGGTTCCTGACCCAGAGACTCCCAATACTCTGGAATAGACTGCCCATACATGTCAAGCAGAGCACCTCCTTGGCTGTCTTCAAAAGAAACCTTGACGATTGGATGGGAGATAGGAAATTCACCCCAGGGATCATGTCAGTCACCCTGCTAGACAGGGGTCCAGGGAAGTAAATAGTGTGGGAAGAAATATCCAGGGAATTGTTATGGCTAGGCTTGTATAGGCCCTAGGGCCAGTAGCCTAGTACCAACCTATGAACCTAATAGCTTGTTCCCTCACCAAAAAGGTCTGCCAGCCATTGAAAAGTGGTAACCTGACACCCACTCGCCCACCTATGAAAATAAGTGTTGAACTCAGCAATATAATCACACACACCTTCATCTGCCTTGAGTCTATGCTCATGAAACTTTTTTTCTGTAAGCTTCAGGTGTTAAAAGAACATTCCAATAAACATTTTTTAACAGTATCATAGTTTAAGCAATCAGTATCAGTCAATTTTGAAATATCAATTACTGCTTTACCATGGAGTAAGGGGCTCAGGAACCATATCCAGAACCCTTGATCCCCATTATACTGTTTACCTACCCTTTCAAATATATGAATGAAACTATCAAAGTTATCACCCTCTGTAAATTGTGGAAGAAATTTACTGACCTTTATTGCTTCTGGGGTTGAGTTATTCCCTTCTCTATTAGCTCTATTACCCAGGCAAAGAGTCAGCATCTCCATCTTATGTTGATGCTGCTTCTCATTTCCTTCGGCCTCCAAACGTCACAGTGGCTCATTTTCTTTGGCCTCCAAAAGCCACAGTTTCTCATTTTCTTGAGCCTCCTCTCTGATGATTCTAGTTCTAAATCTTTGGCCACCAGTTTAAGTCTCTTTAACTCCAGATAGATTTTTAAGTCCTCTAAGGAAAGTTGAAGTGTCCTGTTTCTGGAAGCTGTACATCCCCAGTGCCAGACTGGTTTTCTTCATGGTTGCTGGTCTGTGCAGCAGCTTTGATTAAGGCTGCAGTCATTTCCCCTTTAGTCAGATTGGCATGCACCAGTCCTTTGGCTTGACACATGTCAGCCAACTGGTTCCTCGTTGGCTTGCCATAATCTTCTGCTGACATCCTTGCCTGCTTTCCCTGACTAACTAAGTGAACAAAAAGTAAATTAATAAAGCTAGTGTCATAAGAAACTCTGAATGTCTACTTTGTGGTTGCTTGAGAGTACAACTTTTTAGTGAAAACTGCTTACAGGCCACAGGAGTTCAATTACTATCTCACCACTGTTCACCAATATGTGATGTCCCTACACTGGGACAGTAATCAAGGAGCCTGAATCCTCATCAATGATACTGGCGAGGGACATGCACCTGAAATACAAATGGATGCACTCAGTATTTCCAGATGAAGACCTCTCTGTATCAAGCTCATCTTCCCTTAAGAGCACACAGGGCACATACTCAGCCCAGGGTCTGGGTGCCTCTATCTGTCTCTCTCCAATTGCCCAGTAAGGTTCCCCAATGGCACTGTGAAACCAGTGCTTCATGTTCCTGCCCCAGGTAGCTGACACACACAGTCTTTGAGATTTAATTTACACACACACACACACACACACACACACACACACACACACACACACCTGGAAAAGGCTGGCACAAATTACTCACTCTGCCAATGTTTCCCAGACAATGAGGAGGAATCACTGCCACCAGTTAGTTACTATAAGACTCTTATAAGGGTACCCAATTATGCTGAGTGAAGTTAATATTAATAAAAAATGGTGATGTTGACCAAACAGCAAGGCCTTCAGGAGTGTAAAGAGTTATCACTAAATAAATATGTGCAAATACTATCAAAGCTTAAATATTTTCTAAAAAGGGCCAGCCGCAATGAAAAGCTTAAATAAATTTAATAATAAATAATATACAAGAAAAAGAAAATGCTAAATATATATTTACAGTAAACCAAAGAGATCAAATAACAGGAAATATTGAAAATAACATTGATGGACAGATTCATACAAATAAGGAAAATAATCTCTAAACTAAGCTTCACTATATTCCTGAATGAGTCTAGGAGAATTACTATTCCCTAATAACTTACTTGATAGAGCAAGGTATGATAAAATACATGAACAGTCTTTCTAGTCAGGTCCCCCAAAGCAGAATACTCAATACTCAGAGATTACTCCCTGCAAAATATAATATCCAAGATGGCTTGCAGAATGATGTCATCTGGTCACCTGACTCTAGGTTCTCACAGTATCCCCCTTTGAAGCTGAGACAGGAATTTAGAATAGACAGCTAAAAAACACATCTAAATGTTTATGGCAGTGCCTGTGGCTTCCCCTCTTTTTACTGAGCTAATGAACAAAGGCTTCTTCCAGACCCATTGTCTCTAGTCCTTTTTAGCACTGTGGGGTACAGTTTTAATGGTTTAATAGCTCATTTACATTTCCCTGATTTTTCTTAAGGTAAGCTAGCTGGTTAAACTCTGCTGTCCCAGTATCCTCTATTAAAACATATACATTCAATTCAGTTACAATAATACATGCAGATTTCTTTTCATTCCAGCAGGGTGCATTGTTGATACATTCTAATACAAACAAACCTCACAAATACATTTTCAGCACAAGCATCTGTACAAATCAGTTTGATATATAAATGACATGTAATTATCTACAAAATTCCATCTAGCTGTGCTGGCACAAGTCATACATCCACTGCCCTACTTCTCTTGGCATGGCTGACAGTACCTCCTGTCATCAGAGCAGTACTCAGGGGGAAGCCAATCAGCTTCAGGAAGTCAGCACTGTTGAAGAAAGTTATAGCAACAGCATCTATTAAAATCATGGCTGCCTGAGATCTACCTAGCCATTTGAAGGGTCTAGATACTGTCAGATGGGGTGAGACAGAACATTGTCTGGAGGTTCATATCTACAGTGAGAGATGACTGCATTTTAGCAAAAAGCAAAGGTACTGCTATAGAGGTGTGCAAAGCATTTAATGAAGAGAATCATGTCTGCAACACACCGCATGCAGTTATTTAGTCTCTGGAGTCATCAACAACTCTAAAGTCAAAATGCAGATCATACATGGATCGCATACGTTTAGAAGGCAATTTTGAGATCTTATGTGAAAAAAGAGATGGTTTATAGGTCTATATATTATAGGTCTATATTGCTGGTCTACTGTACTATACATGGGGAACAGATTAATCCAGAAATGGGACTTTTTCCCCCTCCAGTTTTTGCCTAGGTGACTTGCTAGACCAAGTCTCAAAACACGAAGACTAAATGTCCAAAAAAATGGACTTACATATATACAGTTTAAGAAGACCATTTCCTGAATACTTCCTTTTCTCAGAGGTATTGCTATCTTGGAGTTGAAAAAATATAAAGATTTAAGTTCAGTGTGTCTGGGGAGTTCAGCTGGACTAGCTCCCTGCAGAAAAGAAGTTTAAAGAAGAAAAAAAATGTTCAAGATTAAGTCTTCTCCTGGATTCTCAATTTTTTTTTCATCTTGTTGGCACTCAATATTACAAGTGCCAACATTTCGATAGGGATCTATTCGTAGCTTATTGTGTCTAATTGAGTTTCCCATACCTATGTACTGTCAATTACTTGCATCTGATGAGCTGAGGTCAGACTGGGATCTAATGTGCACCAGACTGTATGCACTACTGTGGTACAAGAATGCAATGCGAGGTGTGTTAATCTGTAATTATCAGAATGGCATGGGGATTGGATGGTTATCAAATTGTATGCACGAGGGTGTCATAAGGATGTGACGTGATCTGTGCCATATTGCATATACTAGTTTGGAACATGGATCTGATGTATACCACATCGTATGCACAATGGAGACATAGGCGTCTAATGAATGCTAAATTGCATACCCTAAGGTAGCACAGGAATGTGATGTGTTTCAAACTGTATGTATTAGAGTGGCATGAGAATCGGATGTTTATCAAACTGCATGCAATAATGTGACTTAGGGATGTGAAATATGTTAAAGCATATTTTTGTGGTTCAACAGCAATGGTTAAACATGCATAAATTGGATGGGCATCAACTTTCTGTGTATGGTAATACATACACCATAAAACAAAGTTCCTTTATCTGTTTGTAGACACTTGAGTATACACTATTACTGGAAATTCAAGTTACACCCCAATCCATACACACACACACACACACGCACACGCACATACTCACAGAATAAATTATGGATTAGTTCAGAATTCCGTTTCAGTTCACTCTGTCCAACTTCCACCCTCCAAATAACATTGTGAATACAGGCAATTTATTCAGTAACAACACACCTCTAAACTTTCAAGATTTTCACAGAATGTCCAGATTTTTGCCTTATATTTTTGGTCTGTTTCTTAAAAAGTTTGTGGTTTTCAGGATTTTTGTGACAGATCAGTGAAGGCTGAATTTACTATGTGATGACAAGCATTTCAGCTTCAGACTTAATATCCTTCAGAAAACATATGTTAACACAAGACCTTTTATTAGAACAACTTTCTAAGTTTATAATTGCAATATTTAAAATGTGTCCCATTTTGAGGGCTTTTCCCCCATTATTTTTGGCTTTGTCTGGAATTTTTGTGGCAGAAGTTTGAAAACTATTAGTAGCAAGGGTTTTCAGTGGACTATTCCATCTTATTATGATATTCTAGGCAAGTTTTATTCTTGTCCAATGATGTAGGGTGGCAGAATGTAACTATCTGTATGAATGTTGCAGGAGGCTTGCATAATTCCTTACTTATAAGCACAGCCTGAGAAATCATGCAGACATTCTTTTGGAATCAGGGTAGCACATTGCTCTGAGAGTGAACTTTTTATTTCTTTTAAATCGCCCCTATGGCTTTGGTGAATAAAGAAAGCTGCACCTAGAGAAATGAGAATATATTCAGTGCAGTTTGTGAAGCTGGATTGAACACATCTGAAAGTGAAATCCAAGTTCTCATTAGCAGTCACCACTTTGCATTGACTTGCAAACATTTTAAATTAAGAAAAAAATTCTGGAATGTAAATTGAAGAATTAAGCCAGAACCATATGGGATTGTCAATGGAATTGTTTTAACTTTTGGGTATATTTATTACGTTTTATTATAAGCTTTTCGCAAGTTGATTATTTCCTTGAATCTGTATAATGAGTTTCTCTGATTAATTTTCAATGAAAAGATAGAAATGAAAGAAATACTGACCAGTAAAACCTAACGAAGGCTGTTTTCATTAAAAAAGCTCTAACAGCTAACAATTTAAAAGTAAAGAAAATGAGCTTGTAATACAGAGAATCATGGTAATGCTTTTTGCCAGAGTTCTTAGAATGGATTATCTGAGATTCCTTGCTGGTACCCTAGGTGTATCATATCTTCCTTGCTATTTGTATGAATGAGATAAAATGCAGAAAGACCATTTATGTACTGTCCAATATTAACAAGGTAGGCCCGCTGGATACACAGTCAGTTTTCACAGACAACCCAGGAGAATGGCTAGTTAAGTGACTAGCTCAAGGTCACAAAGTAGGCAAGTAAGGGCTGAGGGAATCGTAGCATGCACCATAGGAAGCACAGTTCACAGCCTTATCCATGTGTGTCATCTACCAAATCAAAAAGTAGTTTGGGCCCAAGGTCTCTTACTCTCATACCTCTCTTTTGGAGTCCAGTGTTTTACCACTAGGCCATGATGACACTAAACACGAGGCTATCAGTCCATGGGCTATTATAAGCCTGGCCAATACCAGTAGTCAGAATCAAACTTTGTACCTTGCATCTATGAGGTAAAGACCTTAACCATTGTGACAACCCTGCCCAATGTGGAACTTATTAATAAATAGTGGCAAATACAGTAATTACATAACAGCCACTGGATAAAATGTTGAACAGAGCAAATGACTGAGTACATTATTTTTCATTCATAAGTACACACAAGTGCAGATTATATAGTCCTTTATAATCTGGCCTATTGCATTGCAGTAAAACATTCTATAACACATTTTCATAATGAAATTTTTATAGTATCTTGCTACATTGAAGCAACTCTGCACAAACCACAACATGATAATAGTCTATTGTTTGTTCACTATCTTATGTGTTGCATCTGCCTCCTAGAGTGACCTCATGGACAGCCACTGCTACATGTGGAGTTTTACTATTTGCTATGCATTAAAAGAGTTTCACTATGTAAGTTAGTTCATAGAAAATATTATTCCAAATGAAATACACATAGGCCAAGGAGAAAAACAAAACTTCTGCATGCCTCCCTCAGGTGCAGTATGTAAAGCAATTTGATACAGGCTTGATTAGAAATACCGTGACCTTTTTACTGCGCAGGCATTTTCACAGAATAACTGTCTTCACAACAAGCATGCTCTGTGCAATATTTTCGCCTTCTTGGCTATTTTCTGCTTGAGTGATTGCTTAATTTATGAAGCAGGCATATCTCAAATCGGTTGTTTAATGTTTCATCTTTTTCACCAGAAATGCGAGCTTCTTTCAGTATACAACTGTTGTATTATATGTTGTTTGTTCCAGGCCATTTACCTTCTTCCAGTTCAGTTGCTGTTCTTCTGATCTTTGCACCTGCTACATAGCATGGTGCCCTTTCCTGAGTTTTGGCTGGATCTGCTTAGTTCAGTAAAGTAGTACTTGCTAATTTTCAGTTCTTACACTCTCCGTTTTGCTCTGAAGCAGTTTAATTTGTTAATCACAGTTGAGGCTATATGGTCAGCAGAGCTTCCATAATTATTTGCCTGTCTTGAATTTTCTGCAAGGAAATCTGTTTTTAGTCTCATAGAATATCTTAACTGCCATTTGATGCCTTAATGCATTTTTCAATGTCCCATGCATTATGTGGCATGTTTGTCCTTATGAATGCTTAAATATTCCATTGGCACTATTTTCATCCATCACCACAGGTATGAACACACTGTGGCTTCCACAAGTCTCACCTCTAATTAAATATAATCACAGGAGACTCCTTTAAGTATAACAACTTCACAAGTTTTTTTTTTTTTTTTCAACTTTACCATGTTCTGTGCCATTAGATAACTGCTCGTTATAGCATGGAAGGCTTTCAATATGAATGTATAATGATGTGTAGCATTAAAAATTCTTTGCAGATGTTCTATGGAGGATTCATTAGCACAGCAATTTATTTTAGATTCACCTCTGACATATATCGCTCCCTGTATTTTTTAATGCTTGGTTAAATCCATTTAGTAGCACTTACCTGTCTTATGTGTGGGCATTGTATAGCACACATTGATACAGGTCACGCACTGTAAGGCCTCACCTTTTATGTACATCCTTGTAAAGGACTTTTTGAGATCTGCTTGAGACCTGCAGTTAAAGTCCTTTGCATTTTAAGGGCAGAGTGTGAGAACATTTTTTATTATTATAAGTGACTAGCATGTATGTCTGGGTGGCCACGGTGGTGCAGCAGTTAGCATTGCCGCTCACAGCAAGAGGTTCTCCGGTTCAATCCTTGGCTGGGCTGCCTTCTGCATGGAGTCTGCATGTCCTCCCTGTGGTCGCGTGGGTTTCCTCCTGGTGCTCCAGTTTCCTCCCACATCCCAAACACATGCTGTAGGTGGATTGGACACTCAAAATTAGCCCTAGGTGTTAGTGCATGTGTGTGTGTGCCTTCTGTGGAAGGTTGGGCGTCAGGCTGGCAACTCAACACCATAAAACTCCACTGCCAATCATGAGCGGATGGGTGATCTGCTGTGGCGACCCCTAACCGGGAAAAGGCGAAAGAAGAAGAAGTGACTAGCATGTATGTCTATGTTCCTGATTTCAGCCATTGTAAATATGACTCCATGCTTCAAATGAAGTTAACAAGCACATGCAATGGAGTGATTTTCTTAACTGGATGAATATTTATTCATATTCTTTCAGTAGGTAAAGACAATCCCCCAGATTCACTAATCTTCCATGCAGGACTAGCTTAGTCCTGCACAGAAGCGATTATTTAGGAGCAGGATGGCAGCGTGCCATGCATATTAATGAAGGGGCACTGCCCGAGCTCTTAGGCTTACACGGAGTGTGTACGAGTGCAGGGGGCATGTCTGAGAGCAGAGCTCTCAGAACATGCACCTGCAATGTAGAACAGCAGAAAGTGGTAAGAAGTGAGCGAGATCACTCATAGGTTTCCGCATATCCCCACCAACAATTCCCCATGTGTACAACAGCAACAGTACATAAAAATCAAATGAAGGAACCCATTTATTTTATTTTTAAAATCCAAGTACAGCTAGCTGTAGGTGCGCGGGTGTGCCCATCACTTAGCTATGGTTAAAGCAGCTTAAAAGGCTGAAGAGGATAACAAGGAAGATATATGCATGTGAAGCAGCATGGCAGTAGTGTAGTGGGCAGAGTATTTGCCTAATAAGCAGGCATTCCTGGTCCGAGATCCACAGCAGCACCATCTATTTTACATGGCAAAGCATGTTATAACCAATATTTTTGTTGCAAAACCCACTAAATAACATATATTTATGAACTGGAGTACTGCAGGAAATGCACATGTGAAGTGTCAGTCTCATAATGAATAAGGCACTAGTAAGCAGGTTTAAGCACAAATAAGCAGTAGTAAGCATATATAAGCAAAATTAAGCATGTTTAAGTGCGTTTCCATGGGGGAAAGCACTGCCTACACAGACTAAGCAATTTAGAAGCTAACTGAGTGTAAGAAATTGTAACCAGAAGTTAGCAGTGCTTACCACCGTGCAAACCTGCTTTCAACTGCTTTAAAGTGTCTTAATCACTCTGTATCCAACGGCCCATGTTCTGCCCAGCAACAAAATAAACAGCCTTTACAAGGCTCAAACTCAGGACACTGCACATTACAGTCACAGTAGTTAACAACTAAGCCATCATAGCAGTACTTATGATTGAGGTTTCAACAAACAAATCCTCACCATAGGAAAATCAAACTGAACATGTGAAGTGAAGCCATGTACAGTGTGATGTTGTATGACCTGCTACATAACATAAATATGTGAACTGGAGTACTGCAGTAAGGCCAGATGTGAGATATTATTGTAATAAAGTGTTGTAGTCCCCAGGACCACATACAGTGTGCGTACACATGAATCACAGATACCAGACACAAATATAACATGTAAAAAATAATAAATCAATGTCAAAAGGAAAATATAATGCTAATTAAATATTAAGCAACTCTATGCATTGCACAGCTCAGCTTACATGGTGTAAGCAATGTGTAGGCTGGCTACATCAATCTGCCCAGTGGTATGCCCCTTTAAGCAATGCCAACATTAGGTAAGCAAGTGTGCCCATAGCTTAGTCTTTTCAAAACCATCCAATCATGGGGAAAGTGTGGGAAATCTGGTGTATTTAAACCCCACAGGGGCCAATAATTCCCATAACTGGTTGCAGCTCCCTACTGTAGGCAGAATGGCTGGAGCTGGGGAAGGCACTTGATTTAGAGCGTAGCGCTGGGGCACGCAGGGGTTCAGATTCATGGTACGGCTCCTGGTAAGACACTATGAGGAGAGACTACTGCAGGGCCAGTACTAGGGCTCTCAGTATAAGGTGGAGGCCTGTGACAGTCTCGCCCGTGCCCTCACCAGTGCCACTGATATCCCCCGGACTGGTGAGCAGGTCAGGGATCACCATGCTGACCTGAAGAGGTGGAGGGGTTATCTCTTGGAGCAGTGGATCAAAGAATCAAGGCAGATGGCCGATGCCCCAGCACTAAGTACCCCTTCTACTATGGAGATAATGATTGCCTAGCTTGCGTACACTATGGAAAGGTAATGGCTAAATATCACTGCATTTCCCTGACAGCTGCAGATAAGTGGGCTGCAAACCAGCAATCCCATGCTGCTAGGCTGCAAAGGCTGCATTGCTTGGCAGGTTAGTAATAATCTAGCATGTACTGTCATATGAAAAAAATATAACAGTTCTAGAAAGTGTTGTACCAGTATAAAAATGTATTGTGTTGTACCAGTATAAAAATGTATTGTGTATGGGATGTACTGAATAAACCAGACAATATGGCAGGAAGACTGTCATATAGGTTGTGTGGAAATAAAGGTGTAATATCTTGTGAATAAAAAAGTTTAACCCCTGGAGTGCTTGTGTACATTCTGCTTTCGTATGTTGTTGTAGTGTTGCAGTCTACAAATAGTACTGTTGTATTAAGCAGTGTTACCCACACTGTTGAACGCAGTTAAAATGTGTAGGAAGTTCAGTATAACAATGTTGGAAGTCCAAAGAGGTCAGTCATATAGAACAACTGAGGGAGACTTAGAAACCATTGGAATACTTCACACCAGTTCCCTGGTAGCACAGTGTACTGTGATGTCAATATTTTTACCAGATACAGCAGGGGTTTGAATCCTGGGAGTGGTAGTAAGTTGTATGTATAATCATAACCCACAACTGTACAGAATTTGTGAGAATGTTCAGATAGAAAGCTGTATGCATAATTACACCCAAAAACTGTACAGACTTTGCGAGAATGTTCAGAAAGTACGATGTAGACATAATCATAACCATTAACTGTACAGACTGTGGCAGAGTGTTCGGGTAGTAAGCTGTATGCATAATCATACCTCTCAACTGTTCTGATCTATCCAGCATGTCCAGATAAATGGCCCATATCTGCTGCCCGGTAACCTGTTCCCCTGACAAATCAGTGAGATGATCCAAGAAATGTAAGCAGCTTATACTGACATATAATGGATAGTGAGACCTGAACATAAAAAGAGAATGTATATGAAAGCAAACCTATCATTGTAGCATCTCACCCAAAGTGTATGACAGCTATACCAAAATATGTCACATTAACACCTGCATCCTGTCAAGCCTTGACCAGAGTGTGTGCAATAACGGATTGTTAGGTATGTGTATAACATCAACATGGAATCTGGGAGTATGTGTAGTATTCATCAGGTTGTGTTAACAAATATTTCTCCACAGCTCTAACAGGTAAGAGGTGTAGACTGTAGTTACAACACAGTTCACTCATATACTTATGTACAAGCATGGAATCTGGGAGTATGTGTAGAATCTGTCAGGTAGTGTTAACAAAGATTTTCCCCACAGCTATAACAGGTAAGAGGTGATAGTTACAACAGAGTTCACTTATATTGTCTACAAGCATGGAATCTGGGAGTATGTGCAGAATTTGTCAGGTAGTGTTAACAAAGTTCCCTCCACAGCTATAACAGGTAAGAGGTGTAGACTGTGGTTACAACACAGTTCACTCATATACTTGTCTACAAGCATGGAATCTGGGAGTATGTGTAGAATCTGTCAGGTAGTGTTAAAGATTTTCCACACAGCTATATCAGGTAAGAGGTGTAGACTGTAGGTGCAACACAGTTCACTTATATACTTGTCTACAAGCATGGCATCTTGGAGTATGTGTAGAATTTGTCAGGTAGTGTTAACAAAGTTCCCTCCACAGCTATAACAGGTAAGAGGTGTAGACTGTAGGTACAATACAGTTCACTCATATACTTGTCTACAAGCATGGAATCTGGGAGTATGTATAGAAGTTGTCAGGTAGTGTTAAAATAGTTTCTCAGCAACTATAACAGGTAAGAGGTGTAGACTATACATAAAACCAGTCCACATATATACTAATCTACAAACATACCATTGTACAAAGTAAGGCCAATGGGTAGTGTAATAATACATGTAAGGGACAGATCACTGCAGTGACTAAGAAAGTTGTGAAAACTACAGGGATGTATTAGTTAACTGACCTCTCTCTCTCACCCCCACCATATGCCATATGTGCAACAATAACCTAATTACACACCTAAATGGGTACGTGTACACTCCAATCTTTTGTTGGGACATGTGTCCTATTGGTTTATAAATATTCACATTTGGTTCTATGCATGTGCCATGTTAATATACCCCCATATTGATGGCCTGTTGCCATCAATGAAACCTGCATGCTGTTGTAATGGCTGTTGTTGTCCCATATATGCATGTGTTCTACTTACCCTGCAACTGTTGTAAATCTGGTATCTTGGGTTAATGGGAATACCTATGCATGCCGTTATAACTAATCCTGAATACTGTTGGCTATTACTAACAGATATCTGTCCTAAAACAGCAACACCATAGCTTGTATGGGAAGGCAGGTCCCAGCAAACCCACCTGTCTCACCTCAGCTTGCCATGGCACCAGGCACCAGCACATCTGGGCCCAGCATGGGACCTACTCATCTGTTGGCTCTGCACCACCTTCGGGTGAAACCACCTCAAGGGATGGGGCTCACCCCCCCCAGGAGTGGGGGCAGAGAGTTGCCTGTCACCCACTGTCAGGTCTGGGCCGTGGTGCGTAGGGAGCTCGACAGGGAGATTTGAGACCAGCTACGCCAGCTTGAGGACCGCATAGTGCAATTAGAGGGAGAGCCTGCCCCTCCTACCCAGCCCCCAGCACAGCCACCTTTGGGGACATGAAGGTGCAGTGGTGACTGCCCATGGGTGGGGACCTCAGTCCCACTGTTTCTATTTGGGGGCTCTTGGGCTTGCGACTTCCAAACATTCCTCCCCGTCCAAGGTGTTTACCCCCCATATGTCATATACCACCCCTGTATGCGTCTTGTTTGTCTTGTCTGTTAACCTACACAACCTACCTCCACAAATATACCTACAATCCCTCCCCAACATCCCACTCTCACCTGAAGAAAAAAAAAGGGCAATCTGTTCCCACAAAAAAATATCACCCCATACATAGCTGTCCATTTCACACACATGTCCACTGGGCACAAGTAATCCGGTCTTATTGGCATCGCAACAAATTATTATTGTCCTCAACCCCACCCAGGGGTTTGAGTGTCCAAATCGACCTCCAAATTCAGTGTATATGCACAGCTGTTGCTGTAGACGAAATGGGAAGGTATGGACCTTCCCTACACCTTTCCTGCACATCCCTGGCTATTTTCCCTACTGTCTTTCCCTCTCTGTGCCCCTTTTTTCACCACTTTCCTATCAACCCCTTTTCCTTTTCTTTTAAAGAAATTACAGTGGGGGTAAGTGGGAGTAAGCACTTTTAAGCAGCAGTAAGCAGGTTTAAGCCTGTTTGTGCAGGGGTAAGCATTGCCTACACAGGTTCAGTAATTCAGAAGCTAACAGAGTATAAGAAACTGTAACCGGTAGTTAGAAGTGCTTAGCTCCACGCAAACCCATGCAAACCTGCTTACAACTGCTTTAAAGTGCCTTAATCACTCTGTATCCAGTGGCTTGTGTTCTGCCCAGCAACAAAATAAACAGTCTCTGCAAGGCTCAAACCCAGGACTCTGCACACTATAGATAAGGTGATTTACCACTAAGCCATGCCAAATATACACAAGTGTGATGTTTTCAGAAGCATATCATCCAGCCCAGTCATGCAACAGTACAGAGAATGTATACCAGCATCTAGATATATGTGTGTGTGTAAATATATTAATATCTAAACAGATACAACATATCTATATATGTCGAGATACACACACACACACACACACACACACACATATATATATATATATATATATATATACATATACATATATATATGTATATGTGTATTTAGAAATATACACATATATATATATAAATATATATGAGCATATATACATGCAAATGCCTACATCGACACATATATAAGTCTACACCTATATATCTACATATACACAGCAAGGTACATATGTACGCCGATATGTATTTATGTAGGTATATACGGACTTAGTTATATATATGTAAGCAGATATATATATCTATATAGGTAAATGTGGCCATACATCTGTAGATAGCAGTGGTAGATTAACAAAAACAAATATGTCCACATGCACCGTTAATGTGTTTGAGAGAACCCAAACAATATACGTCTTGTACGAATAGGCATACCCCCCCCCCCACAGCCAAACACGTCCGCCCTGCAATACACTACCAAGTGTTGCAGATCCAATAACCAGGACCTGACATGACATGGGCACAAGATGTTAACAGTACTACATCCAACTGGTATGATGTCAGGCTGGTATTGGTAACATATCATGCAGTGCAGTCTGGCTCCCATAGGAAATGCAAAATATGGAAGCTATCAACATCCCCAGGATACATATACACAGACACATATATGCAGATACAGATATATATATATATATATATATATATATATATATATATATATATATTTACATATATAGAGATATACATGGGACTACACATACACAGACAGATATATGTACAGTAAGATACATATGTAGAAGGTGCACAAAATATGGAACAGCCACTATGCCTACAGTTCACACCTGAACACCTGGACACTGTATGGGCCACCCATGCAAATGACAATCATTGCCTGCAACATATACCCACTTAGAGGTCATAGGACAAAAACACACACACAGGTTTGCAGAAATGGTAAACCTTTATTTGTGTACTATTACAGTTCTATATACTATTGCTACTGTAACTGGGATTGTCTTCACATACATGGTGTGTGTGGGAGGTCACATCTGCTTTCCACATGTGTGCCATTGGCTACTGACAGACATCCTAAGGACATCATAGTAAAGTACCGCTGCTAGCATGTACTGCCCTTGCTGACTGCAGCAGAGATATTGGCCAATATGTGTGGACATTCTGACATGCTCTGTGCAGTCCAGAGGTATACACAGAACTCTTTAGTTCAAAAAATGTGTACCATGCCTGACAATATGGATGTTAACAGCCATGTAGATGGGTATAACATATAACGACTGGTATACATATGCCACCATAGGTTATGCATTCACACATCCCTGTCTGGCCTGACACATAATAACCACTGATACAGGGGTGCCATGGCCAATATACTACCCACTAGATATTGACATACATCTGTACAGCATCCCACTGCTCTGTCTGACATACATGATTGTTAAGGGAGGCCCGGCAGCAGTACATCTGGCAAGTATCTGCACATGACCTCTCACTGGGTAAGTACACTAAGCTGCTAGGCATGTAACAATGCAGGCTATAGGCAGACTGGATCAACATTGAGCTACATCTCCTATGGGGGAATGCACATATACCTGCATATATAGCAGGCTGTACAGGCATGTCACAGTACACTGTAAGATACACCTGTGAGAAAGTGCATAACCACAACCAATGAGAATACAGCCACATCCACATATGGCAAACTAGCATAATATTACTGTATATGGACTATCTGTTCGACACCATCCTCATATGTACCACTCCCACACTAGCCCTCCATACACTGGGCCACTACACAGTTTGGTCTGATGGCTGGCTGTGGTATGTGACATGTGTGTGTATGGCCCTACAAACATGTAAGCCAATACGGTAACATACAGTGGAGCAGCATGTAACATCAGATAGGATGGGACCTAGGACGATGACAACTACCACAGTCTGTACACAGGCCAAGGTACATATTAACAATACACACAATGTTAACATTCACCATAAGTACACAGACCTCACTACTGTACAAACAACCATGGTATGTCCAGGTTATGTCATCAAATATAACCCCTACTGTACATAACATGTGTAGCAGTCTGATATCTCACTGGCTTTCAGATATGATTACACTAATTATGGTGTACAGCACATATGCACCTCTTATCACAGCAAAGTGTCAATATTGGCCCTGTGTATGTGCTTCTAGTCACAACTCGGTCAACCTTATACATTTACTGTTGTAACAGGGTTTGTTGGAACATTTGTCCTATGAGGGATATGCAGTCAGTAACTGTCATGGCTTTCACCATCTACAGATTGCAATCCTCGCACTACCTTCTGCAGTTCACAGATACATGTTCTGTGGGTAATACAAGACACCAAAGGCACCATGCACTACCCAGTCTGCAGATGACCCTGCAGATGGGGAGGCCTCATAAACATACAACTGACATGGCAGGTATTCATACATGTAGGACAGCCATATCCGCACCCACCCTGTTAAACCAACATTACTCCAAATGCAGTATAGCAGCACTTACAGTCTGTAGTCAGGTCAGACACATCCCCCTCCTGTGTGTTGGCCTGTTTCCACAGTGTATGTTGTCATAAGTAAAGCCTCACTCCATCTGAGATGCTGTTAGCCAAACAACAGAATGAGTTCCTGCTCACAGTGAATGAAAAGGACCAACACAAACATGATGTTCCTAGATATTGGAGTGTGTTTCCATGGAACTGGCTATGGGAATGTTACCACAACTGTTCCACGTGCAATCATCTAGAGGAGGGCTGTAATTTGTGCAGAGGCCATCAGCTGATCATGAGAGTTATCTAAAATACACATGCTGCTGCCTAAGAAAAGCAGGTATAGGTCTCCACATCCACCAGTGAGGGAGTGAGAGAGGCAGACAGAGGCATCAACAAGTCAGGGAGTTTTAGGAGAGAAAACCCTAAGCATGTTTGTGTCACACACCTACCAGCACAGGTTATCAAACCCCTGATGACTATGTAGTGCTATCACAGTCCTATGCAATTGTTGGATGCGACACATAGGTTACCTGTTGTGGAGTCTGCAGAACATATATGTGATGGTGAGTGACATCTGCAACAGGGATATGGTAGCTATATGGTAGGTGATGTACACGTGCCTGTCCACATGAACAGGTGCCAGCATCAATGCAGCCACACTCTCACAGGGACACACACACATTGACACACTTGGGAGGGCCATGGATACAGCTTATCCCTAGTGAGTGCCACAACACATTACTGTGCAGGTATCACATGCACCACACAGGTCATACGGAGGTTATATGGGCAAAGGGTATGAGGAGGTGTCTGACATCAGACAGCATGCTTCAATATGCCACTGGAGGTTGGAGTAAGTGTGGATGTGATCATGCACATCATACAACACACACGAATACATAGTGCCAGTACTGACATGCATAGGTGCATTTTTGCATGGGTATGTGGTGGTTGACTGTGCCAGACAGCTAAACAAGGATAGGAGATGGGTATACCTTGGCATCAGGCCACATGACAATGGTCTGCATTGTGGCTCAAGTCTGTGGTTTCTGCATTTGCCCACACAGGTGGGTATTGTATCCACCATCCAGTCACCTTGGTGGCTATTGCTTGTGGCCAATGCTGTGCATCACTTGCCATGTATGTGTTCCCTAGTCCATAAAATGGACAGTGTCTGGGATGTGCACACCTCCCACTAATTTACTAGACTACAGCACTACACAGTTATAGTACAAACCATGGAGATTACTGGAGTACTCCTTCCCCAAAGGTGTATTTCACATTGGATGACATCAGCAGGCCTGACAAAGTAGGCCAATGGACATGTACTCAGTCTGACTAGCCTAAAATGCATTGCTCCTCAGACAGACATTGAAACACACACAAAACATCCGCAACCAATATGTGTGGTTATAGAACCCCTAACAGAGGTCTATATCACACTACAGCATGGAGCTGTTATAGGACGCACCACAGGGATTACTGAAGACCTCCTTCCCCAAAGGTGTACTTCACATTGGATGACATCAGCAGGACTGCCAAAGTAGGCCATTGGACATGTACTGAGTATGACTAGCCTAAAAATGCATTGCTCCCTACACATTCATTGAAACACACACAAAATATCCACTACTGACATGCATGGGTCTAGAACCCCTAACAGAGGTCTATATCACACTACAGTAGTACGCAATTATGGCACACACTACAGCAATTACTGCGCTACATTTTTCCCAGAGGTATATTTCTAGGTGAATGACATCAGCAGCCTTGCCAAAGTAGAGCATACAAATTGTATGGAGTGTGGCTACCCTAAAAAGCATTGCACTCTACACAGAAAGACACACACTTGCTATGTCTGGGAATAGAATAGCTATATACCTAATTTATGACATTACAGAAGTATGCAGTTACAGGACACGCTACAGAGATTACTGGACTATAGCTTCCCAGAGGTGTATTTCTAGGTGGATGACATCAGCAGCCTTGCCAAAGATGAGCATTTGAATTGTAGAGAGTGTGACTACCCTAAAAAAGCATTGCTCTACCTGCCATGTCTGGGATTAGAGCAGTTACCTAATTAATTTATCACACTACAGCAGGTCGCAGTTACATGACAGACTATGGAGATTACTGGGCTACAGCTACCCAGAGGTGTATTTCTAGGTGGATGACATCAGCAGCCTTGCCAAAGATGAGCATTTGAACTGCAGGGAGTGTGACTACCCTAAACCACATTGCTCTCTACACAGACAGACAGACACGCATACAAACAGTTGCCATGTCTGGGAATTGAACTCCTACCTAACTATTTTATCACACTACAGCAGTACGCAGTTATGGGACACACCACAGAGATTATTGGAATGCACTTCTCCCAAAGGTGTATTTCACAGTAGATGACCTCAGCAGACTTGTAATACTGGGTCTATGGGGAGGGCAGTATATGTGCATGGGCCATAACCCATTCATCTAGGGATTGACACACTCATGTGGGCACAACCTGAGTCATATTCCACAGGTACATGTATACAGCTGCTAGATGACTACTTCCTTGAACAGTCATGTTGCAAAGCTGGTAATGTGCACCACATACGCTGTAATGCTGACAGATACCAGTGGCTAGTATCTGCAGTGTGTGACATCAGACCCTCCAGTGACTGTGGCCCTTTGGCTTTGTGCTGGGTGGGAGAGCCCTGGATGGCTCCTTGTCACAGCCACCCTCTTCCACACATATATCTATGTCTACTTTTGGCTTATTATAGTGTGTTGTCCTTACATATATGCCTGTATTCCTAGCCACTGTGCGTGTAAAGCATGTGTGGTTGCCAGATATATCTGGTCCACTGGTGTTTGCAGACATGGCCTTCATGTGTTTAAAGTTTGTGAGCATGCCCAGTATGACCTTACAGTATGTTGTTTACTGACATTGCCTTCATTACTCTAAGTGTGTGGGCATGCCCAGTATGGCTGTCTGTGCTGAATGTGTGGATTGAGTCCAGGTAGTTTGTACTGCAGTGCTGAGCTTTGTGTTGCACACCTACAGGTAGCATGCTGTCTCTGCAGGCTATCTGTTGATCATTTGGCATGGGTTGTTACTACATTTCTGCATAGGATGGGGGGCATACTTGACTATTTCTACATTTCTACACAGGATTGTGGGGGGGGCACACCTGACTGTTACTATATTTCTACATAGGATGGGGGGGCACACTTGACTATTTCTACATTTTTACACAGGATTGGCGGGCACACCTGACTGTTACTATAGTTCTATGTAGGATGGGGGGGGGACACCTGACTATTTCTACATTTCTGCACAGGATTGGGGGGGCACACTTGACTGTGACTACATTTCTGCATCGGAAGGGGGGGGGCACAGCTGACACTCATACACTTTTGCTAGGACTGTACTAGTATGTCGGGTACTCCATTTCAGTCTGTAGTCTTACCTATCGTGCTGGCTAGAGGCATACCAATGTACTACAGATCTTAGCTTTTAATTACCTACATATTAGTTTCTGACTTCCTACCCTTCAGAACTCACATCCCACTGATGCCTGACCTGCTGTAATCTGTCTGTGTAGGCCTGGGGGGAGGTTACCCATAGGCCTCATTCAGAGGCCATATCACAGCCTTTGTTTTTGTTTGTCTACACCTGTCCTGCTGGCTGTGACTGTTTTGGGTATGTGATACCCCCCCCCCGACTGACATGTGTGAGTCACTTACCTTGTGGGTGTCCCAGTATTGAGGGTGGTGTTGCAGGGCTGCCTATGTCAGATGCACATACTACACTCCCTACACATGGTTAGGCACAGGTAGTGTACAGTTTGGCATCCCTTTTACTGTATGTGAGAGTCGGAGAGAGGTGTTATTCCCTGGGTCCCTCTTGTGCCACTCTATGTGCTATGCATTGCCTCTTTGCAAAGGCCAGGGCATACTGGGCACGCCTCCTTTTGCCTACTTGGGCAGGCTCAGGTTGTTCCTCCTCTGAGTCACTCTGTGCCTGTGCAGGCCTTGGCAATGGTGGGGGGGGGCTGTGTGGCCCTGCCCCGTGCTATTCCTGCTGTAGCTGTTTCCGCAAGATCATATTGTGTAGCACGGCACATACAATGACAATCTGGGTACATGTAGCTGGTGAGTACTGCAAGGCTCCACCGGATGTGTCCAGGCACCAGAACCGTGACTTGCCCATCCCAAACACATGCGCTACTATGATTCTGGTCTGTGCGTGTGCCTCATTATGGAGTTCTTGTTCAGGTGTGTGTGCATTTCTGATGGGTGTCATCAGCCACAGCTCCAGTGCATATCCAGCATCCCCCCACTAGGTGACTGTGTGGGATGTCCCCATTGGCAAATCTCTGGTACAGCTGTGTCAGATGCCATATGAGGGAATCATGATAGCCTCCAGGGCAGCCAGCACACACATTCATTATTATGCCCTGGGCATTGCACACGACCTGGCAGTTAATGGAGGGGAAGCCCTTGTGGTTGATGTACCCCACTCACTGGGTGGTGCTTTGATGCATATGTGCAGGCAGTTTATAACACCCACAGGGTATTCTGCTATTTGGTGGAACAGTTGCATATTACTGGCCAATGTTTCACAGGTGTTGGGGAAATATATGTGCTCACCGACATGTGCTGACATGGAATCCAGGAACTGGTGGAGTACCCTGGATGCTGACGTCTGTGAAATACTCATCATATCCCCAGTTGGCCTTTGGAAAGTACCTGTAGCTAGTATTCTTAGGCCTACACATACCTTGGTATCCACTGGGATGGGTTCCCCTCTGTTAGTCCCGTGTGTCAGGTGTGGTCAGCACAGCTCAACATTTTGCTTTAGGAGGTCCCTGTTCACCCTGTAGCGCTCCACTATCTTCAGCTCATGTAGCCCCTGGTAGGTTACCCTGGGTCTGTACACTCTTCTCCATCTCCTCACTGTGGGTTGGTCGACAGCATTCACATCCTCACCACCCTCAGCCTCTTCCACAAGTTGTATGATAGCTATTGCAGCCCCTATCATTTTGCTGTTGTGAGTGTTAAACGTTTCTCACTTGTTTACACTGGTGGTGTAGAGTGTGGGAAAAACCAGAGGGGAAGGTGTTTGCTTAGTTTATAGTAGTGTTCTGGGCTGGGCTGGTCTGCTGCCTCTGTAATTGGCTGATTCTGATACATTTCACCTGCCAGCTAAGCTAGTTCTCCTTGGTTACCCTCATACTGCTGTTTACCCTTCCCATTGCCTTCCTGTTTAAGCCCATGTGCATGCAGAGCAGAGTGCTCATATCTGCATGTTGTTGTATCTTTCGGCTTTTCCCGGGGGTCTATATTATATCCTCGAATGCTTAAAAAAGCGAACGCTGATTGATCGAACTTATTTTCGCGAAACTGCAAAATATTGAAGCAGCAGAAACTCGAATTTTTTCCTAGGGAAAGAATTTGGTTGTCCATTTCTGTTGCTTCTGTATTTTCAGTGTTATGGTGGAAAGTTACCGGTCGGATTCAGGTAAGTGTGCGATTGTGTGGATGTGAGTGTTAGGGTGATTTAGGTGAGTTAGGGTTAGGGCTCGGGTTAGGTGTGTATGCGATTGAGTGGACATGAGGGTTAAGGCAGATTTAAGTGAGTTAGGGTTAGGGAGCGGGTGAGGTGAGTGTGCAATAGTGATGGACCTTAGGGTTAGGGTTTGGGTTAAGGTAAGTGGGTAGTTAGTGGTGTGTGCATAGTTTAGTGTAGGGTTAGGTATCAGATTTTAGGTGTATGTGTGTGGATTTCTGTTTGTTTGGTGTGCTTGTGTTGTGTGTATGTGTTTTGGATCAGCGATTTTTTTTCCCTGGGAAAAAAATCGCTGATCTGACAGTTTGAGATTGTAAGCTTTTGCTTAAATTAGGTTGATCAATCAGTGTTCGCTTTTTTAAGCGTTCAATGATATAATATAGACCCTTTTCCCAGTTAGGGGTCGCCACAGCGGAACTCCAGTCCGCTAATGATTGGCAGAAGATTTTTACGTACCGACTTGCCAGGCCTGATGCACAACCTTCAACGAAGGTACACCCATTCACGCATGTCTCCACACAGAAGATGCTTTAGCTGAGAATCGAACAGGAAAATGTCTTACTGTGAGGTGACAACACTACCAAAGCACCACCACCGCAGTAGAGTGCTCAAATCTGCATACTGCTGCTATTTCCTGGTTTAACTTCTTTTTTCTTCCTGTATGTTCACACCCACTTAGGCTTTGTAAAAAGTGATAAGCAGGTTTAGACACACCCCCTAGCTTAGCTGTGCTAAGCTAGGAGCAAACCCAAGCCACAGGGCTCCAATCCGCTTACAGTATGCCTGACACCGCCCCATGATGTCACCTAACTCCTAGGCTTGCACCAAGCTATTCCTACTGTTACACTGTTGGGACCTGCCTCACATGTTGGGGAAAACTGGGATTCACTATCCTTCCCCTCATTTGCATAGGATTGCCTGCTACGGCATAGTTACATGTCTCACACTGAGCCTCCCTCCTTAACAACTACTACTCACTGGCCAGGTTGTCTTCTGCCTGCCATTGACTTACATGGCAGACTACTGCTTTTAGTTAGACTGCTTATTTTGGGTTTATTTTATTATTTCCCTCCGATCCCGTTTGCGTGCCGCTGCCCTACACTTAAACAGCCGAGATCAGCTGAAAAAAAAAAAAGTTGATTTTTGTATTTTTTTTATGTTTGCAAATGCCAATGGTCTTATACTTGGCCATTGGCATGCTTACTACATGATATGCAGCCTTTATTTGATGCTGTTATAGCTCCGTTTTGGATTTTGCAGAAATGTACTCGGTTACTAACTGAGTACATTTCTGCAGATAGCACTAGTCTTGCACGGGACTGTTGCAAGCTTCCTGGATTGCAATATCACTTCATTTGAATGGATTTCACCTGCAGATGGAGTGATTTGCATACCATGGCTTAATTCGTGCAGGATTAGTGCAGGAGCACTCATGCACACCCCTGTGGGCTATTCCTGGATCGCACGGCAGGCATATTGCCTGTTTGAGCTCCTGCACCGATCTTGAACTCCGTGCAAGCTTTTGAGAATCCGGGGGAATGATTTTCGTATTAGAATGTATGTAACATTTTTGCCTGAAGAATGTTACCCTATATTCTTTTTTGACTTGAGTTAAAGAAGTGAATATTCATTCCATCTCAATTGCCGCTGTAGTTGTTATGATTATTTAAAATGGGTTTTATTTGCTAATGATCACTGTCCGGTTTGTTCACTGCTTATAACACAGCTAGTTTCTATTGGCCAGTCATTTCTTAAGGTTTAAGTTCAACAGGTGTTCTTGTTACACACATCACATTGCTGCAGCAGCCCTTCTAAACTCCAAGCCTTTACAATTTAATTTTGCATTAACATGAACATTTTTTGTCAAACTTGAACAAAATAGAAGAAATGGCATATAAATGACTCTCAAATGCAATATCTGAATGTTAAAAATTAACACATTTTGTACTGCACACAAATACCTTAATGTTTGCTACATGACAGCATCTGATCCAAGAGACAGAATCATCCTTCTACAATGCCCCTTTGCTCTTGATACATTACTGCAGCCAGTAGTGTAACTAGGGTAGGGAGAGAGGGGCAACTGCCGCAGGCACAATGTACTCAGGGACATAATCAGCTGATCTTGATCTCTAATGCAATACAGGCTTTTAAAAGCCAATATTGTAATTGTGGTCAAACCTAAAATGGAGGAGGGTTGGGGATAGGGCAGAGAAGCAGGGCCTGAATGGCTAGACAGGAGGCAATAAATTGTAGTAACTGTTTGTTATAGTTTATAACAAGTAGAAAAAATGATTACTAATTTTAATAAATTGGAGGAGGTTTAGGGGCAAGACACGGAAATAGGACCTGGACAGCAAGGCATGTGGCCACTTGACTAATGTGGCAGTAGAAAGAGCTTTTTTTTTCTCTTCAATGGAAGAGGTGTGTGTGTGTGTGTGGGGGGGGGGGGTGCTGGATCTGCCTAATACAGTAAAGTGTTTTTTTTTCCTTTGCTCTACACTTGAAGAGTTGTGGGGGTGGGGATTGGTTCATGGTACAGGCACAGGGTACTGGTTTGGCCAGTTATTCTTACAACTGCAGCAATGAACACAAATGAAAGTGTTCTGCAAAATGTTAAAGTGGCAGTAAAATAGCTTCAAATCTCCTTTCTGGAATAGTGAGAGTAACCAAAAGACTGATCATAGGAATCAGAAAGGGTTACCATAAGCAGTGAGCCCCAACACTAGTGGGCAAGCCCATGCAGTAACCCTCTACAATCCAGAGACAGGGACACTGCATTGACTTTACATAGAAGGAAGACTCAACATGGTGGGCCATCCCACTAGCTACACTGCAAAAAAGAATAAACACAGGAATGGTTGAGGAGAGGACAGTTCAAACCAAGAAATGAAAGGTTAACATTGGCAGCCCAAGATAGTGGGCTATGTACACACTGGTTTACAAAGTCCATTGAACATATGGAAGAAACAGACAAATGTAGGTTTTGTGGAACTAAAATGGAAACAGTCACACACCCCGTTGCTGGTTGTGACACACTAATGGCAGAAGGACTATATACTGAAAGGCATAATAATGTAGCGAGACTGTTGGACTGGGGATTGTGCAAACATTATGGTATTGAAGTGGCTGAAAAACACTGGAAACTTGAGCCACAAAGCATCATAGAAAGTGATGAACTTTATATCACATGGGATCACCCATTGCCAACAGTTCAAAAGATAGATGCTAGAAAACTGGATATAGTGGTCCAAGAAAAGAAGACAAAAGTAGCTTTGATAATTGAAATCACCACACCCAGTGACTATAGTGTCTTGCGTACAGAGAGACACAAAGTCTTAAAATACCAGGATCTGCAGGCAGAAATAAGAGCCACGTGGAAGAAAGATACCGAGACAGTTCCAATAGTAGGAGCAACGGGTCTTATAAAAAAGAATTTACAATCGTATTTAGATATGTTACCAATCCATGAAACCTCTTACGAATTGCAGAAGGAGTAATTACTGGACACATTGAAGGTGCTGCAAAGAGCACTACTGGTTTACATCAAAGAGTAAAACAATACTAATTTTATGAACTTTAATTATATTATGACTTAGGAATGGGGTCTGTTCCAGTCATGGTATTAGAAACCCAAAAGACTTGGAGAAATTAAAAATAGACACAAAAGAATTACTAGAGAAGTGAAAGAGTTGAAACAAAAATGCAACATGAAAGCAAATCAGAATTTGAGTTATACTATCTCAAAGAATAAATTAAAAAAATCTTTGTGCAGGTTGAAAAAATAGAATTTACACTGAGAAATATAAAGAAAAGATACAAAACAAGCAGTTTAGGGTTGACCGAAATACATTTTACAAGGAATTAGGAAATAAAACAGCAATAGTTGAAATGCCAGCAAGAAATGTGTATGTATGAGGATCTAATTAAGCACAGTAAGGAGACTGAGTAAATAAAAGAAGTAAGAGAACAATTAAAACACTCTGATACAGAAGATATGGTCTGGAAGGACATAATTTCTACTGAGGTACAGCTAAAGTAAAGAAAGGCTCCCAAGTGGAAAACACCAGGACCAGATGCTGTACCTAACTTTTGGTTAGAAGTATTATAATCTTTACACTAAGATTCAGACTCAGTTAAAAACTATCTGTATGTACACCCTAAAATGACACTGCATTGGCTAACAATGATTCAGGGTACACTATGGGTGCTGAGGAGAGCACTCATATCAAATGTCTTGATAACTTTCTGCTGGATAACATTCCCTCACTCAGAAATAAACTCTAAATACATTTCTATACACTCTATAACTCCTGTAACCTTCTTCTCCTTTAGCTATACCCCCTTGTCTTCCGCACTCAGATATAACCTCTAACTACACTTCCATCCACTCTATAACTCCTGTAACCTCCTTCTCCCTTACTTATATCCCCTTGTCTTCCTCACTCAGATATAACCTCTAACTACACTACTATCCGCTCTATAACTCCTGTATCCTCCTCCTCCCTTACCTATATCCCCTTGTCTTCCTCACTCAGATATAACCCCTAACTACACTTCTATCTACCCTATAACTCCTGTAACCACCTTCTCCCTTACCTATATCACCTTGTCTTCCTCACTCAGAAATAACCTCTAACAACATTTCTATCCACTCTATAAGTCCTGTAACCTCCTCCTCCCTTACCTATATCCCCTTGTCTCCCTCACTCAGATATAACTTTTAACTACACTTCTATCCACTCTATAACTCCTGTAACCTCCTTTTCCCTTACCTATACACCCTTGTCTTCCTCACTCAGGTATAACCTCTAACTATACTTCTATCCACTCTATAACTCCTGTAACATCCTCCTCCCTTACCTTTATCCCCATGTCTTCCTCACTCAGATATAACCTCTAACTACACTTCTATCCACTCTATAACTCCTGTAACCTCCTCCTCCCTTACCCATATCCCCTTGTCTTACTCACTCAGATATAACCCCTAACTACACTTCTATCCACTCTATAACTCCTGTAACCTCCTCCTCCCTTATCTATATCCCTTGTCTTCCTCACTCAGATATAACCTCTAACTACACTTCTATCCACTCTATAACTCCTTTAACTTTCTCCTCCCTTACCTATATCCCCTTGTCTTCCTCACTCAGATATAACCTTTAACTACACTTCTATCCACTCTAACTCTTGTAACCTCCTCCTCCCTTACCTATATCCCCTTGTCTTCCTCACTCAGATATAACCTTTAACTACACTTCTATCCACTCTATAACTCCTGTAACCTCCTCCTCCCTTACCTATATCCCCTTGTCTTCCTCACTCAGATATAACCTTTAACTACACTTCTATCCACTCTATAACTCCTGTAATCTCCTCCTCCCTTACCTATACACCCCTTGTCTTCCTCACTCAGATATAACCTCTAACTACACTTTCATCCACTCTATAACTCCTGTAACCTCCTTCTCCCTTACATTTATCCCTTTGTCTTCCTCACTCAGATATAACCTCTAACTACACTTATATCCACTCTATAACCCCTGTAACCTCTTCCTCCCTTACCTATATCCCCTTGTCTTCCTCACTCAGATATAATTTCTAACTACTCTTCTATCCACTCTATAACTCCTGTAACCTCGTCCTCCCTTACCTATATCCCCTTATCTTCCTCACTCAGATAAAACCTCAAACTACACTTCTATTCACTCTATAACTCATGTAACCTCCTCCTCCCTTACCTATATCCCCTTGTCTTCCTCACTCAGATATAACCTCTAACTACACTTCTATCCACTCTATAACTCCTGTATCTTCCTTTTCCCTTACCTATATCCCCTTGTCTTCCTCACTGAGATATAACCTTTAACTACACTTCTATCCGCTCTATAACTCCTGTAACCTCCTCCTCCCTTACCTATATCCACTTCCTCACTCAGATATAGCCTCTAACTACACTTCTAGCCACTCTATAACTCCTGTAACCTCCTTCTCTCTTACCTATACCCCCTTGTTTTCCTCGCAGTTGTAATCTGTATTCTGTCAGATGACATACTAAATGTACTTTAAAGGCTTCAGAATATCTAAGACATGCTGTACTGTATTTGTACTTCATGTGTTATTCTCATCTCTGATGTATATATTTTTTTGATTGATCTCCTATATATATAAATTGCTTTACTGATCTCTGCTAGACTGTACGTAGGTACATATAAGCTGTATAGTAAACTTTTTCTTTGTTGCACTAGACATTTATTAGTATAAATGTACTTTGCTGGAACTTTTCTCATCAGACCTCTGCTGAAAATGGACACTGTTGTCCATTCAGACCATCTCGGTAAACAAATGTTAAATAAAATAAAATGTCAAAGTATGAAGCAAAACAAATTTCATGAAGTGCCTTAAGAACACCCCGATTTAAGAATTGGGTCCATTCCAGTCAAGATATATAAAACCCTATGCAGTTGGAGAAATTAAACCTAGGATACTAAGACATTTGGAGGCAGCAGCTAATGCTAATTAGCCAGAAATTCCTGCAGTGATTTACACAGATGAGGGATTCAGTGAATTTCTCGTATGCATAAATTAGCACTTCTACCCAAGATGACTAAAATGGCCAAAATGCTACTATCCCCCATTTAAGTTTTCATACTGTTGTGCAGGTAATTTAAGTTCAGTGGAGCATTAGTAGCAATTGAGTGTGAGTGTGTGTGTGTGTGTGTGTGTGTGTGTGTGTGTGTGTGTGTGTGTGTGTGGGTGTTATGCTGGGTGGGTATGTCTGTAGATCTGCATGCATGTGCATGAATGTCTGAATATGTATGCGACTGCACTAGTGGGATGTCTGCTCCAACAGACTGCCTAGGCCACAAGAGGTAATTACCATGCAAAGTGTTTTAGTACTTGTAGTAATTGAAGGTAACTCAAGAAATGTGCAGATTAGCCAATACTGAGGTTTTTCTTATTGCAGCTGAAACTTTATTTCAATCACATTTTATGTCATTGGATAAACTGACTTACCTGTCAGTAGGT
>NC_056742.1:229346577-229371577 GCF_019279795.1 Protopterus annectens
ACAAAACAAAAAAAATCAAATTAGCCACTTTGAAAAGTAAAAGCAGTGAAATGCACTTATAAAGCCTGTTTTTGGAAATTACCTTTAAAACAAACACGGATAGTCATTAAACTACAACTAATGGTAATTAAACCTGGCTGAGTGAAAATCAGGAAATGTCTGAAAACACATGTAAAGTGAATAGGGTGACAGGAGCTTTGCATATACAGACACACACTGCATTGTGGGATACTAAGAGGTAGACTGAAAAATCAAAATCACATCAACATGCTGGACCTCGTGGGCAGACTCTGGAATAACATTTAAAAATATTAAAACAGTATATATAGTTCGACTTGATATAAACATGATTTTTTTCCATATGTGGGTGCAGTTCTCCTTTAAGGGAACGGCACTGTTTAGAGATCATTCAGATGAAGTCCTGTTTTACATGCTGGGTAAAAGTGTTACATTCTTGGTGAATAAATGTACTTTTCCCCTTATCATTGGTGTTGGTGTGGTGTTTGAATTTGTTTTTTCCCACCCGTGTCCCTCTGAAGTTCTTTTTTTGTTTTATATTTACTGTTTTTGGTTCTTGAGATATTGCAAACAATGATGTTGGTAAATCTACTAGTTCAGTATTTTAAAGAATGAATAGTACTCCTGGTTATTGTAATTAACAGTTTATGGAAGTTTTAATGGGGTTACAGACATCAGTGGTTACATTAATGCAGTGATATCAGAAGAAATGTGTCTCTCAACTATGTTTAACCCACTGCAGCTGAATGGTGTGAATAACCTGGAGGTTTGTCATATGTGACCATACCGTAGTTCCTGGAGGAATGGAGTTACATGAAGACGGTGGTTGGTCAGCAGATGCAGGCAATTTTCTTTTTGATTTAAGCCACTTTTTAAATAGATCAGACCATCATGTTGTCTACAACATAATGGGTGTAACTAGGCATTTATTAGTCATAATTATATCGTACACACAGGCAATATGCCTGATGTCAAAGATCTGCTCAAACAGATTGAAAAGAAGATTAAGCAAAAGCAGTCATTCATTTATGACAACATGTACCTACAGCATTATGCTAAACTTAATATTGTTCCTAATGGGCTTAAAATATTCAAGTTTCACAAAGGAATTATAGCCAGGCTTGTACTTTATGAAGAACCTGAAAGAGTTTTATAATACTTTGGGAATCTAACTTCTGGAAAAAAAATGATTGTATGTAACAACAGCATGATATCACAGTTGAAAATGAACTGACAGACTTGGATAGTCAAATAAAACAGTCCATCACTTTTAATAATATTTTTACTGAATACATAGCAGTTTTTAATGACATTGGCAGATTTACAAAAAAAAAAAAAATTGTCAGACAGCAAAAAAGTTAGAATGAGAGTGTCATGCTTATTCCATTTGTACTGACTATTGCCCCCCCCCCCCACCACCATTGATATGGCAATGACCAATCACTATCTGGGGGTGGTACCAGTAAACTTCAGGAAGTAAAACAGGCTATCTCTCCCATGGTTTTCTCTACTGTTTTAGAAATGGAGCATTCAACTTTAACTGTCAGACATTCTCCACATGTAGCACAGTCATACAACCTCAAGCAACATGTTTCAGTAGTTGAGTCATTTCAGCAGAATAGCACAGCAGGGTGGGTTCTGCCATAAGGACAAGCCATGAGAGGAATGACATAAGGGAGATGAAGGGCAAGGGGAAAGGGCAGAGGTCAAGGGAGAGTAACTTAAACATTGGTGAAATTAAAATCTGTAATCTTACTAACAAATGTTTTTCTCCCCTGTGAGTGAACCTGTTGTCATTTGGCTTTACTTCTTATACCTAGCAGAAGAGTGAATACTGCAAAGACTTTAAATGAGCTAATTACTACACATGAGAAATGTGAATCTTGAATATATTTTAAATTATGTCCACGTTGAAAAGGCATCATTGCAAAAATCCTCCACTTTTAATTCTATGTCCACTTTCACTATCAGACTTTTCAAAATATTTGGAACAAGATATTTTTTCACTTTTGTCACAAACAGCCATGTTCAAGTTTTATATGTTAAATACTGATGAAAAACTAGCTTTATGACAACTCAGCAGCATGAACCATTTCAGGCAGGGGAATGGTTATAATGCTTCAAAAAGACTACATTGCTTCGGTGAAAATTATTTTATGAAATATTGACAAATATGCAATACCTTTATTTGATATCCATTGGAATACCTTGAATGAATTATTGTGAGATTGTTACATTGATTTTAGTATCTTTGAATTTATGTCTGTACCTTCATACAAGAATATCAAGTTATTTGGCATTCCAAAGATACATAAAAGTGACTAGACACCTTCCTTTAGAGCAATAGTATCTGACCTCCATCTGTGTTACTGAAGGAATTTTACTACATTTAGACAAATGTTTAAATCCTTTCATACAGAATGTATCTTCCTATTTCAAACATTCTTGACATTTTTTGGATAAAATGTAAGAGTTTATTTGGCCAAGTGAACTATTTATTTGTTTTACATTCACCAGCATTCCTCAGATGCATGGGATTGATTATTTCAGAAATGTCATGACTTCACACACAGTGCTCTGTGCTACTAAAATTAACTCACTATGTTTAACTGTGGAAATAATTCTAGAGAACATTTGTTTGTTTTAATTGTAATTCATTATATTATCAACAGATATGCGGTATAACTATGGGGACTACACTGTTACCAGTCTATGCCAATTTAGTTCATCATGTCTTCTGCATCTCTATATGAGAACGCAGTAAGCAGCTATTTTATTTTTAGAGCAACTCAACACACTGACCGCCTTCTTGAAGTTTAGGATAGGTGACAAAGGTACACAAGTGAACTTTTTGGATGTAACTTTAACAGATGATTTTGACAATTGTTTTGAGACTAATGGCTACAGAAAGGATATATTTGTTAACAGTTAAATGCACTTCTTAAATTCTCTCCCATAATTTATGAAATAATATAATCCGAAGTCAGATGATATAAGCTTTTAGTCTGATTTAGATACTACACCTATAGAAATTAATCAAAAAAGAAAGTACAGTTGAATGAGATCTTACTATAACAATAGATGTCCTAATTCTCAGTGTTCTAGTCTTCTTTATACTTGATATATTCTGCCAAGGATAGCCTAATACCTGGCCAGCCTACCAAAGCCTTTACATCCTCCTAGCATCATATGTCCTACATTTTAGCAACCAGTTTGCTACAGTGTAAAAGTGATTTTTTTTTTCTAAACCCAAGCTCCATATCGCTCTGTGCAGGTACGGTGTAAACTGTGTTAACTGTTTACTACATCTGTAACATGCAGTTTGCTACAGTTTAAAAATATTTTTTTTTGCTCTTTTTTTTTTTTTAACTAAAACATAAATGCTGTAACACTCCATGTAGGCAGGGTATAAACTGTAGAAACTGTTTCCTACATTTGCATCAATTTGCCACAGTTTAAAAGATGATTTTTTTTTAAATAAAATATGTTGTAGAAGGGTTGGAGCAGGTCACAGTAATTGACCTGAATTGCTGGGGCAGGAGCATGCCATGCTGGCCACCTAGTTTGTGTGCCTGTAGAAGAACTGTGTTTTTTTTTTTTTTTTATCTTAAATGGAAACAGCTGATTGCTTACTACAACTAAGTGTTTTTTTTCCCCAACATTTGAGGGGCTGGGGTGCTGGTTGAATCAGCTATGCTTCTGCTGCCACTACATTTAATCTAAATTGCCATCATAATTTTTTTTATACTCTATTGTAGCCTCCTAGGGCCCTCTCCATCTGACCTTTAATATTTTTCTACAACTGCAAATTTAAAGGCAAAGTTACTTCCATTTCCACAGTTTAAAACATGCCTATATAAAGCATTATTCATGTTTTGTTGACACACATCATAGAGTTGTTCATATGTCCTCTTTCTCAAGGGGTGCTCTGTTTTGCCTACATTGAAGAAGTCGCAGTTTTAGACAAATCACTGTGTAAAAAATCCATGCATTCCATAACTAGCCAATCTACTCAACTTCAAAATGTTACTATGTATTTATTTATTTAACATTTGTTTACCGGGATTACCTGACCGGACAAGAGTGTCCATTTTTAGTGGAGGCCTGAGGAGCAGCGATTTTGAGATAGTCTGTGGGTATGTTGTTTGCAGTTAGGGTTGTTGGTTTAAGTTTTTTGTGGTATTTTTTTATGGTGGCAGTAGGAATAGATTGTAGGGAGAAGGTGTTGTTGTTTTGTGTTAGCAAGAGAGGAGTGGGGGAGTGGCAAATGTTTGTTAGTTTGAGTACAGAATTGGTGAACAATTTGTTAAACTGTGTGGGTATGTCATATATGGTATTGTCAGTGTTTGAGGAGGGGGTAGTAATTTGACCAGGCTGAAGGATTTTCTTATAGGTTCATAGGTAGGTACTAGGCTATCAGCCCAAGGGCCTAAGTAAGCCTAGCCAACAAGGTTCTCTGGCTTATACCACCCAAGAAAGTTAATTTCCTGTGCCCCTGTCGAGCAGAGTCACAGAAGTGATCTCGGGTGTATTTCCTATTTCGCATCCATTCATCAAGATTTTTCTTGAAGCATGCTAATGAGGAACTTTGCTTGACATAGATGGGTAGCTTGTTCCAGAGTATAGGAAGTCTCTGGGACAGGAATCTATCCCTCCAGCATGTCCTGTTTATTGTTGTGACAAGGTTTAGGTCCCTAAAGTGTGTAGCTTGGACGGATTGGGATTTCTTAAGGTGTAGCATGTCCAACAGCTCTGGGATTAACATAGCTTTTTATGTTAGGCAGAGAGCTCCTTGGAGTAGGTGATATGCTACAGAGTAAAGCTGGAGTTTTTTGAGACAGTCAGTGTAGGGCATCTGTTTGAGGCCAGTAGTCCTCTTTGTGAGGTACTTCTGTGGCCTTTCCAGCTGCTGCAGATGTCTTGTGAGGTACATTCCAAAAGGGGCATTGTACTCTTTAATGGGTCTAATGAGTGCTGAGTAGAGGGGAACAATGAGCTCTTTTTTTCTGGATGAGAACACTTTTGTGATGAGGTGTGCCACATAGAACGATTTCCTGACAACTGTGGCGATGTGATTATCAAAGGAAAGACTACTGTCCACCTGAGTCCCAAGGTCTCTTATCACATATTCGGTGTTAACTAGACTGCAGTTTATGTGGTAGTTCATGGGTACAGAGTTTTTACCAAAGGGGGATGACAATGCACTTTTTGGCATTGAACTTGAGGCCATTCCTCTGACACCAGGCATCTGTCTCAGTGATGCCCTTCTGTAGAATGTCCCCGTCATTTGGGGACTCAACTATGGCTCCTAGTTTGCAGTTATCTGCGAACTTCATTAGCCAGAGGCCTTCTGTGATAGCCTGTACTTCAGAGAAGTAGATACCAAACAGGAGAGGTCCCAGGACCGAACCCTGTGGTACTCCACTTGTCACTGGTTAGAAGTCAGATTTGGAGTCTGCAACTTTTACAGTGTGGGTTCTGTCAGTGAGCCAGTTGACAACCCATCTTGTGATGTAGGGATTTATACCTAGTTTAGTGAGTTTAGCTATAATTCCAGAATGGGGGATGGTGTTGAAAGCCTTGGCGAGGTCAAGATAAGCTGTGTGAACCTCCTTACCCTTGTCTACGGCTTTAGTGACTGCCTCAAAGAAGTTGATCAGGTTCAAAAGTCATGATCTGCCTTTCATAAACCTGAAGTGGGTGGGGTCCAGAGTTTGGAAGTTACCAATGTCTTTGTTTATGAGTTCCATGATGATACATTCCATGGCCTTGCAGACCAGGCTTTTCAGGCTAATAGGGCGATAGTTCCCAGGATCAGTGGTGGCTCCCCCTTTGTGGAGTGGAATAACTGATGCTGTCTGCCATTCAGTGGGCACAAAGCCTGACATGAGACTATGATTGAACATGGTGCTTAGGTGGGGAGCCAGTTCATTCTGAAGTTCATGTAAAATGCAGCCTGGGATGTTGTCCAGTCCCATGGATGCTGTGTTTTTTGGTTTTAGAGAGCGCAGCTTTTACCTGCATAGATGTGATTACAGGGAGTCTGTATTCTTCCTGTATAATATGGGCACTTTAGTGGGTGAGAGGGGGGTAACGTTAGCACTGAACCTATTTGCCAGGATGTTGGCAATATCAGTTGGTTCTGTAATTTTCATGCCGTTGTGCTGTAACTCAGTGCAGATCTGGGTGTTTCCATTGAGATTCTCGACATAGCTATAGAATGCTTTGTGGTTGCCCTTAGAATCAGTGGCAATTTTGTTTTCGTAGCTAGCTTTGGAGGATCTTATAAGGGATCTCAATTTCTTACTGAGGGTGACCAGGCAGCTCCTCCACTCATGGGATTTTACTCTCTTTTGCAACAGTTTCTTCCTTCTGTTGTAAAGTTTGTTTATGGTAGGGGAACACCAGATTGGCTTCCTTTTTTTGGAGGATAGTGTCTTGGTTCTGTTTGGGATAGCACGATCCATGCACTTGTGTAAGTGCTTATAGAGTGCATTTGTATAGGATTCAGCAGTTGTAACTGTATTGTCCATCTGTATGGGTGTCATGAAGTTCGCCACTTCTGTCTTAAGAAGCATGAAGTTGGCTTTGGAGAACTTTTTTACCATGGTTTCCTTAATGGTGGGTGGGGGTGGGATGCACATATCTAGGGAGATTAGCTAATGGTCGATCTGACCAATGAGGAGTTGATTTCAGATGTGGAACACCAGTCACTCATGTTGGTACTGACTAGGTCTAGGATATTGTTGCCCCTGGTGGGGGTGTGGATAAGTTGATCCAGGACATTGGAATTTATGAATTCCTGAAAGCATTGAGCTAAGGAGTTGGTACATGAGTAGTTTTCCCAGTTAATGGTGGGGTAGTTGAAATTGCCCATTATTAGGGTGTTTGGTTGAACCCTAATATTTCCAGTATATCAAGAAAAGAGTACTGAGAATCCTGGGACATGGTAGGGGATATGTAGCAAGCTACAATTTGGATTGCAGTTTTGCCCAGAGTTAGTTGCACTTGGATAACCTCGGATGCATTATGCTGTACAACTAGCCTGGAGGTGTGGATATCCTTAATGAATATGGACACACCTCCACCTTTGGTGTTCTGGTCCGAGTTAGATGGATGAAAAGTGTGGTATGAGTTATAGCCTGGTAATGCAGGGATGTTCTCTAGAGCCTTGAACCAGGTCAAAAGCTGCAGTTGGTCTTGATTGCTGACCAAAACTTTTGTGGGTTTCCTTGGTGTTCTAGTTGTATTTTAGCATAATTTTCTTTTTGTCTTGTCATATGTTTTTGGCAGGATTTCTTAGTTCTAGGTATTTCTGACAATTGGCTAGTGATTTGTTATGGTGCCATCTGTTCCAGGCTTTGTGTCTTGCTATTAGTAGAGCTCTTGTTTCTTTGGTCAGCCATGGGGTGTATTTGTTTTTTCCTGATTGTTCTAGATGGGGCAAGCTTATTTAGGATGCTAAAGAAGGTGGAGTTAAATAACTCCACTGCCTTGTCTAATGGGAGGTGTTTGCAAGGTGCCCATCTGCAGCTTTTAATTGTGTATATGAACTCTTGGTAATTTAAATTTTATTTGTTTCTGATTTGCTGACATGATGGGGTTTTGAAACAGTTAATTTGCTGCTGGAGTAGAAAGGTGGGGTGGTGGTCACAAGACTGTCAGGGAGACAGCCTGTGAGTTGAGAGAGGTTGGGTTGATTGGTGAGTATCCAATCTTGGACTAATTCTTTTTTTGATGTTTTTGTCTATCCTGGTAGTGTGTTGGATTAGTTGGGAGAAGCCGTACAGTGAAATGTGGTTTGTGGGTATGTTTGAGTTACAGGAATACCAACTGATATTAAAGTCTCCAAGTATAATTGTTTCTTGGGGAAGGAGCTTTGTTGACCATTGTAGGGTGTGCTCTAGGACAGGGATATTATTCCCTGGTGGGATGTAGACAACTACTATGTTTATTTGCTTTTTGGAATTAAGTAAAAGTTTAGTTAATAGTATTTCTGCATTAGTGACATCTGGGATGCTTATGTCTACAGCTTTGAGTGTTAGATTATTTTTATTTAGTATGGCTACACCTCCGCCTCTTTTTCCTATCCTGTCTTGTCTATGTATGTTATAGCTAGGGGGTGTTATCTCATTGTTGTTTATCTCTGATTTAAGCTGTGTTGCCTTTTTATTTGATAGGTATGTTGTCCCCCTCATACATGTATTGTTATTGATTTCAATCCCCAGACGTCATGGTACTAGGTGACTCACTATACTGGTGAACACTGTCACTTTTTTTGTTTTCCATTTTAAACCTATTCTTTAAATGTATACACTTTTTATATATCAACGGGGATCATGGCCCAGGATCTCAGTCCATTGTCTGGTTTAAAAATACACCAATTTCTCCTCTTCACCTCTTTTATAAGGTACAGACTGCTGCCAAACCTAATGATCATTGCCTGGTTGTTCCCTCTATCCTTAATGTAACTATCAGCATCCTGTTTACCCAACAGGGTATAAAAAATGTTTGCCCTTTTTGAGATAACCTTATCAGCAATGGTGTTAGTCATGCACAGGAGGTAGACCATCTCCAAAGACATGGCTATTAATTTATGCCTTTTGCTGTCAAATGTTTAATTCTTGGAAACCATTCTTGACAATCTTACTAGTTGTTCCTTTATTAAGCGTTTCTTCTGGCTGTATGGATAACAAGTCATATAATGCAAAACATGAGTTTAAATATGTTGGCTTTCTAAAAATATTTTATCTAAACCCCCTACACTGTTCAGGTTCAGTAACATCTAAAACATTCATGGTCTCCTTAGTTTGGGATATTTGTGAATTTAAAGTTGTCTGGTTGATGTATCTAATAAAAGCAGCAACCTTGTTGTCATCATCCTTCCAAAAAATTACTATATCATCCAAACTTGCATAAAGGGTCCACTAACTAGAAAACTGGATGAAAGGACATAGTCGGTCTCCTATGTCCACATTATAATGTTGGCATAAACTGAGGCACAAGCTGCACCTATAGCCACTCCATTGAGCTGTTGACAGTCTCCTTCTTCAAAGTAGAGAAAGTTGATCTTTAATACTACTTCCATAAATGTAATCAGGAGCTCTACTTTCACAGTATCCAAAAGGCTGAAGGAAATGCATGCCTCCCTATATAGATTTAACCTCATGAGGGATACTTGAAAAAAGATCTGCCACGTCCACTGTGAGGAAACTCATCCCAAAGGGAATAATTAATATTAATCAAAACGCTCCATGAATCTTTTAGCATGTGGAGGAAAAAGCTGTAAAATGCCTTTAATACCCTGTCAATAAATACTGCAAGAGGTACATTTTGGAGCCTTGGGCTGACACTATAGGGTTAAGGGGTGGGTTATTTACATTTTTGTATACCTTAGGTTTTCCAGATATTGTGGGTATCAAAGGGTCATTAACATATAGAAAATTATAAAGTTCTAAGTTAATCATTCCTTACATATGACAATCAGAAAATAATAGATCTTTTTTTTTCATATGTCAGCTGAACCACTACTTTTGAAATCTGAATGTATTTAGTATCATCCTGTAACAACTCAAACATTTTATTTGAGTAGTCAGTGAAGTCCATAATGACTGTGTCCCCCCATTTATCTGGTTTCATGATGCATATGGCGACATCATTGGAGATCGCTCTCAAAAGCTCCCTCTCTTGACTATCCAAATTATGTTTTATTTAGTTTGTTCTGGTATTGTAACTATCATATATTTTTTGCTCGCATACCCTTTCATAGGGATGAATTAAGGGGTTTAAGTGGAGGTTGTAAGCACTCTTTTTCTTAAATAAATGCAAATGCGGACAACCATTGACCCTGTTGCCACTGTTTTTTTGAAGGACAGCAAAATTCTACATTCTTATAAACACTCGTAATTCACTATGGGAATCAGCCACATTACTCCTAACTCTGGGGACAAAGATTAAACTTCTTTTCAAATAAATTTAAATGAGCACTCATAATTCCATGATTACTATAATTAAAAATATTGTACTCATTATGTTTGTATATAACCCCATCGTGGTGGACTACAACATCCTCCAAGGGGATAATCTTAATTCCTCTGTCTCTCTCCGCCCCTTTTTCATGAAGTCTCTCTTCCTCTTCCCCCACCCCATTGAAAACTCATGCTGGGGATTATTGAAAATAACCCATCCTGAAGGTCTGACTTGCAAGCTAACTCCTCTGACATTTTCAGGGGGGAATTCTGAAAGGTTGTAGGGATCCATTATAACTGCCTCTTCTGACTGATCCTCATCAATGTTAGCCCTGCATTCTAAACAAGATGTATCTTCTTCAAAATTGCAATCTTGGCTATAAACTATTTTATTATGGGAATTATTAATATCCTTGACTACTGCTTTTTTAGAAACTGTGTAAGCTAAATTAGATTTGATCTCCTTGGCAACATGCTCAAACTTCTTTTTGTTTTTTTTTTTCTTTACAACGTTCACGCACTCTTCGTCAACCTTAGTAAAACTATTATCGTACAGGACTTTGTCTAAAACAGCAATCCTTTTTGATGTTGTTCTTATTAGGGGTAATATATGATTATCAGCCATGAGATGGGTAATGCCAATCTGTATTAATGGGATAGGTTATTTTGAGCACAAAAAAGGAAATTGGATATGCTTAAAATGACCCTCAAGAGGAGCTACTCTAGTACTGATCTATGAACCTATGTTAATATCTAACACTTCCAAACCACCTTTAAAAGTACCATCTGTCTCTCATTTTCTTTAATCAAAATATCCATAAGCTTACATGCCTGCCTATCAAAACATTGCTACCAAATCCTTGTACAAATCTGAATTCTGTGAAATACCATTTCGGAATTTCCATAATCTTAGTCCTGTTGGGACTGTTTTTTGTGAAATACACTCATTTAAAATTCATTTACCAACTGTAAGTTATGAAATTTCAACAAATTTTGTTAAATAGTCCAGTTCTGTTAACAGTGGTGGACACTCAGAGACCTCACCACTCTCTGCAGAAAATAAAAAACTTTTATGAAACCAAGTCGAAGAGAAATTATTGACCCATTACCCTGTACACTGGTTCATTGTTTTATCATTGTATTGGCTGGAATCTTGATCTTGTATAATTTATTGAAGCACATGCTCACAAATATTACCTTCATTGTTTATATAATCGTGAAGAACAGTACATGTAGGATTAATGTCATTCATTTTATAAACACTTAAGCCAACATTCGTGGAAGTGGGTTGCAAGACTCCTTCAGTGGAGCTATTAACTCCATTGCTGCTGAAATTCCCTGGATCAGTTTTCACACATGGAAGTTCATTGAAATGCTGAGATATTAAACATACCAAACAAGTCAACTTCCCAGTCAGTGTAGATAAATTCACCACCAGCATCATTAGAACCAACAGGCTAACCTATAACCAACTCTTGGGATTCCAGGAATCCAAGAAGGATACTCAAAACACACTTATAATGAACAGTCTTGCAGCCAACACCATGATAAACACTAAAAATAATTATTGGTCATTTTATAATGATGTTTATACTTTGTACCTATTTAACTGCATAACATTTTGATTCTTTAGTTCTGGTAAAGTTCTTGTTAATAATAAAAGTGCTAAACTGAAGTTTATTAAAACTCAATGTTCTCGGTCTTGGTATTTCTGGAGTACACCCGCATCTTGCTGATTTTTTTCCTTGTGGGTAAAAGTATGTATACTAAAACAGATGAGAAAGAATTAGAGCAGGTGGGAAGAAATACTTGAGAATGCTGCCTGAAAGTTATGAAATGTGACTTTTGTTCTTTGCAATTTTGTCCCTGTCTGCAGTTTGTTTTGAAAGTTCAGTTAGTTTGGATACATATTATGTTGTCGAACCATAAGAAGTTTGAACGCCATACTGTCAAACCCATATGTTCAAATTTTCAAAAGTTTGAACATTTCAATGGGGATTTCCATTTAGTGTAGAAAGGGAAGATTTCCCTTTATGTTTAGTGTGGAAAGGAAAGATTTCCCTTTACTGCACTGTAGTGCGATCTCGTAGATGGTATATTTAAAGAGCGGGAGGTGTCCGGGTTGCAGGGGGACTTGCCCACCTGCTTATAACTGTCAGGTAGGTTTTTTCTGTTTTTTATTTGTTTTTTTATTTTTTATTTTACGTTTTTGAACTTTTGAAAGTTCGAACGTATGGGTCCGACCATATGGCATTCAGACTTTTGAAATGTTGACAACGTAATATGAACCCCAGTTAGTATAGTTAGGTTTCAGTAATTATTTTAGATAAATTAGTCATGAGAAAATAATAGTTGGAGATGGATATTTCTCTTTCTTGTACTCCATTTCTTAAAATATATTATTTTCTGTTTTTATCTGCAGTCTACTATCTCTCTCTGTATATTTAACTATTAACTGCGCTGCTTAAATCATTTTTCTAAGCAAATTATTTTGATTTATTTACTTTTAAAAGTTTGTGGTTAATCACACTTTTATTATTTACTAATGGCATCCATCTCCAATGACATGATTGTTTTGATATACACCATCATATTTGTTTATTATTGTTGACTTTTATTGATTAGTGAGAATGTTACTTCCCTTCTTTGGATGTTAATGTTTGGGTGAATGTAAGAGTCTGTTTAGAATAGAGTTACTATAGGCATTGGAAGGTATTGAAATTTAGACAAACTCCTAAGAAAATTATCTGGGGAGCTAGGTTGGGCTCTATTTGGTGGGATATTCAGTGTGGTGCCTAGTAGTGAGAGCAGATGGTGAAGGACCATATCAATGGCAAAAGTGTGCATTTTCGGTGTGATCTTTTGACAGACTGCACTTAGTCAGTTGTTTAGTGGTTCATATTTGTGAACCAAATTTCCATTTGAGCTTGTTTGACTCAGGAGGTATTACTTGCGAGACCATATTACTCATGGTCATTCACACTGGGTGGCAGTGGTGGATTCCCCCTCTCTTTGTCACCTACTTGTCTGCCTTTACATTAGTTAGAAGTGATGTATCTCAAACCCTGACTCACTGTTACTATCATTTTCCTACTTTGCACAACTTACTAACCAAGGAAGCAAGAACGACTCTGCAAACGAGGGCAAGAATCAGCATTAGGGTATGCCTTGTGCTGGACTTCCAAGTGAATCACCAACTGGCAATAACTACAGGTGGGAATTAAAAGGATCTGCAAGTTCATGGTAAATGCACTTAAAAAAAATTCTGGCCTGGAGAGACAGACTGACTGTGCATGACCTACAAAATAAGTGATATATCCTGTTGAGTTATATGCAGGCTAATTTATAGAAACAGTGTATACATCTTGCTAGTTCATTTAAGCTGAAAAGTACAACTCATTCTATAATATCTTCCTCTCCCTCACCATGTAAACTTGCCCTACTTTGACATGCCTTAGAGAGAAGTAACAAAACATTTTTATCTATGTTCTAAGTCTAAGAACCTAGAACTCAAATTTTCTTAAAATCAGAACCTTATCAACAAACGTTATGGTTAAACCTTAGTTATAGTCATACTAATAATAGCATCTTCTTCGTTCAGTCTAATAATGGTACCATAATCGAGCCTGACACCAACACTAAACTATTAGGAGTCACTATTGACAACAAACTTAAATTTAACTTGCATATCAGTCAAACTATAAAGACTGTCAATAAGAAACTAGGATCCTTGTATAGACTTAAAAACTTCCTCACCCCCAAAGCCAAACTAACTATTGCACGAACCCATCTTCTCTCCACACTTCTGTATGCCTCTCCTGTATTCTCATTCCTCAATATAGGTGACATGAATAAACTCTCCGTGACTTATAATCACATTGCCAGATTTGTAACAGGTGCCCCCTATAGAACCCATCACTGTATTAACCTAAAGAAACTTGACTGGTTAGAACTACCTAATATTCTCAAACTTAACCAACTCTCTGAAGCTTACAAAATCATTAAGGAACCAGACAGAACCCCCTCACTACATAATCTACTGACCCCTTACTCCAACCTATGTACTCTTCGCTCCTCAAAAAGACTACTGGTCCAAACCATCAAATCCAACAACAAGGGAGGGGATGCTCTCTATGCCAATTCTATAGGCAAGACTTGGAACTCTCTACCTAATAACCTAAGACTCACTAATTCACTATCTCAATTTAAAAAACATCTCACCCAATTCCTTAAGACACATTGGCTATGTCCATGTGTAAACCCGGACTAGGCTCCTGTCAATACAGCATATCCTACATTAATTGAAATATTGGGTTACTTCAAATTCCTATACTATCTGAACATTAATCCTATCTTGTTCTATAATAGCAAGCAGCTTCTTTATCATCCCTCTGAACTCCTGCAAGGTAATGTTCTGACTCTGTACATAGTTACTATAATGTCTTGAGATGCATTGGCATACTCAGAGTTGCAATTTTTCTGTACTAAGCCTAATAACAGCCTAACTATGAATCTTTAATATTTTGTAACTAGTATCTTAAACAACTTTGTAATTTGTAAACTTATTTTTACCTATATTTTTATTGTATTGTATCTTTCTCTGTGGAGCTTTTCTCCCCGGGCCTCCGCTGAAAATGGACATGTATCCAGTCGGACCATCACGGTCAACAAATGTAAAATAAAATAAAATAAATAAATAATAAATAAACATTTCAAAGAAACTACTTCTAAATGTTTCTAGGAACCTAATGAGCACCAGATATTTCCCAATTTAATCTGCCATATACTAGTCTCAACCTGGTTTTGGTAGACGGTTAATTAATCATGAAGTATAACTCAGAAGTTAGATAATATTAATGTCATATGATTGTAGTAATATAATAAGTTAGTGACTCAAAACAGGATGTCAGTTTTCCTTGTTAGACTGTTTATTATTTTCTAATTATTTTAAAAATGTTTGGCTGAAAAGTGTTTTGCTTTAGTCTGCATACTCAGCTAAAATACAATTTCTGGAAGGGGTGAAAACAACAATGATCTAACTATTGCATAGCAGATTATTTTGTTGAAGAAATAAGTAAGCAAATCTAAAATGCTCCAAATGGACAATTATTTTTTTAACTGAAAGTGTGAAATGTAAGTACATCCATAAAGGACTGAGGATATGGAAGTTCCCTAATAAAATGGAGGAAAATTCCTTACTATATATCAAGGTTATGGAATTGGTTTAAATACCTTAAATATACAAATGCAGAAAATTATCTGCTTAAACGCATAGTTTCTGGGCAGGGCTCAAAGACTGAGTCCCTAACTAAATCCATCTATGATAAACTTAAAACATTTTTTTTTTAAAGTCTAAGTATGTTTTGAAAAATTCATGGGATTTGGTGAAATGACTCAGAAATGTAGACATACAGAAAGATTTTTATTTGATTACTATGGATGTTAAGAATTTATTTTCTGTTATACCACCAATTTAGACTTGATTGGTTTAATGAAGTTATTTTAACAGACAGTTCATTAGGCAGCTTCGATGTCAGATTACTTCTTGAGTTCATGGAACTCATTTTACTTAAAACCTTATATACTTTCAAGTTAAATATTTTAGGCAATCAAAAGGTATGTTCACTAATGCAGTAGTATAGTGGTGGTGGGAAAGACAAAAAGTATTTAAAACAGTTGTTTATACATTGTGTGGCCTATAACTGCTATTTGGATGACATTTTATTTAATGGAGTGGTAACATAGACTAGTTCAATGAAGTTGTATCAGGACTGGAATAATCTACTGATTTTTTAAAAATTTTCTGAACATCTGGAAAGCATCAACATTAATTTTCTTGAAATTAGTATTTCTAAGGGTAACAAAGAGGACATTTTGACGTGTATATATAGTAACTCTTTTTCACATTTTACAAGCTGTCTCCCTATTAATCAGGAATGTGGACTGGTGAAAAGCCATATCATTAGAATTTCTAGGTTTACTTCTAAAGATGAGTGTTTTTCTTAAGTGAGGCACATATATTATTTAATAGATTTTAGAAAGGGGTTATCCTGAGTGGCTCTTGAGGAAAACTTTGGACGTGATAATGAAAGAGAGATCCAAGAAATATGGACCAATTTTAAAATATGGGTCAGAACATTTTACTGGATTAAAACAAAATAGTGATAGCATGCCCTGTGTTTCATTAATTCCTACACTAAGTGTGCACCATTCTGAGTGAACAGACAACAGACAATAGACAACATAGATGTAACTCACACCTTCTTCCTCCTAATTTTAGTTTTCCTATTTATTTTCTTGCAGCTTTAAATACTAGGGGGGATTCATAAAGGTTACAACAAAGTGCAGACTATGTGTACAGTTAGGTACAACTGTAACACAGACGTACTGCTTTGGCAAGTTGTGACATATGTCCTGCTTTTTTTACAATGGTAAGACTGAGAACTCATTATGGAAGAGGATATACCAACATTTCCATAGCATCAGTAAACAGGATAAAAAGAGCAACCTGGCTCAAAATGCAGTATCTTCCCAATGCTTGAATGCTTTACTTCTTTAGTACTGGAGAAGTTGGATATTTTGATGCATGGGGAGGATTTGAAAAACTGTCTAGAACATAAAGAGTTAATGTGGCAATTAAGAGCAAATGCCATTTCCCCTTCTAGTCTTTGTGAAGGTATGTATATATATATATATATATATATATATATATATATATATATATATATATATATATATATATATATATATTTTTTTTTTTTTTTTTTTTTAAGTGAGTTAAATAAATGATTTTTACAACTTTTAATTTTATTTAGAAAGTGAATAATAACTTATTAAACTATGAAATTAATTTGATTAAGCTTTGGATTGTATTATGTTTTTTTTTTTTTTTTTTTTTCCACTCAACATAAGTTTAATCCAAAATGCACATGAACACAGTGGTTTAAAAGCACAAAGCACATCAAGCACATAAACATTGTAAAAACAGTTCCCCTTACGTTTTCGTCTTACAAACTTCATCAGATAGGCATGTACTGTCCCAAAGGCCATGTTAAATATATTTTCATATGGAAATTAACCAATAAGAAGCATTGATCAATTAAACAATTAACAATGAAGGTTCAATTTAAATTAATTAAAATACAGAATGTATAAGATGAATGAAATAAAACCTGTAACATGAAATCAGTCTTAAAACTTTTGTAATGTGAAATGCATCAAGTAGGGTGTATTATGTGAATTGTCCACATAAAATACTCATGTTATAAAACAATAAATATTTTATAAAATTTTTTTTATAAAAACATAAAACCATGTAAAAAATGGTAAAATAAGGTAGCATGAAATAGCACCATCCAGTGGAAAAAGCAAGAATGACTACATAAATAAATAAATAAACTGACTATATAAAATATATAAATATTTATATAAATGTTGTTCCATAATTAATTCAATGTAACCATTGTCGCTATACTGCTGTGGTTTATAATCCAGCAGACTTGAGTTTACAGGGAGTTATACTGGCAATTGGTGTTGGTTGCCAGTAACCATCCAGGATTTAATGATATGGTATTTTTAAAGCCAGTTCTGAAACTCATTTACATTACACTAGCACCCATCCCCCACATCAGAAAAGAGGGGTAATAGAAGGTCAATTGCTGAGGGCTAGTAGAATGACCTCTGATGATCAGGATTGTATTATGTTTTTTTATCAAGTCTGTCTTCTTTAAATGTAAATTTTATGTGACCTACAAAGGTTTTATAAGCATAAGCAAAGTAAAACTTTACATCCTTTGTGTTATGGACAGAAACACTTATTCAGTGTTTTAACAAATAGTATAGTTGCATGGTTTCTTTTCCTTGGTTAAGTTAGTTTTCTGGCATTTTTGTTGCTGGTTATTTTCCCCCATGTAATGCCAGTTTCAGAAAATATTCCCTGGTTGTTTGTGTTTTTGTAGTTTGGTAAAATTTTAATATTTCTACATGTCTTCAAAAAATAAAAAGCTAAAAGCAGTCACAATGTCAAGCTACAACATTCCTCCACTAACACAATGTAATTTGAGAGTCTGGATGCCGTACATGATGTGGCTTACTCCAGTACCTGCATGCTGGACATGATGCGGCTTACTCCAGTACCTGCATGCTGGACATGATGTGGCTTACTCCAGTACCTGCATGCTGGACATGATGCGGCTTACTCCAGTACCTGCATGTTGGACATGATGTGGCTTACTCCAGTACCTGCATGCTGGACATGATGCGGCTTACTCCAGTACCTGCATGCTGGACATGATGTGGCTTACTCCAGTACCCGCATGCTGGACATGATGCGGCTTACTCCAGTACCTGCATGCTGGACATGATGTGGCTTACTCCAGTACCTGCATGCTGGACATGATGCGGCTTACTCCAGTACCTGTATGCTGGACATGATGCGGCTTACTCCAGTACCTGCATGCTGGACATGATGCAGCTTACTCCAGTACCTTTATGCCAGACATGAATCAGCTTACTCCACTACTGCCATGGCCACCTCTGACCTATTATTCCTGACCTCCTGAATCTGTGAATACTCCTGTCATATAGCTTTTGGACAGCTGCAGTTTGAAGACTCCATCATTAAGAGTCAGGAACTTACTGTGATTTCAACTCAGGATGAAGGTATTAGAAAACCCTGCAATTAAATATGGTATTGAATATACTAAAGTATGTGAGAAGGGAAATATTAATCTTACTTTGAAATTAAATTTCATCTTTTCATCTTTTAAAGTTAACATGAAGAAAACTTGCATTTAACTGACTGCATAATGCAAAGGATAAAGCTCAGTCAGTGAGATGGCAGACATTGAATCTGCTGCTCATGACAGAGGTGAATTGGATAGGATGGGATGGAAGGAAACAGTAAAATAAAAAAAAAACATACTAAGGGAGATGGGGAAATGTCCACTGTGTGACTACCACATAGTAGATACCAGGTGGTTTAACAACAGCAGAACAGACAATTGTGGGTGTAGAAAACAAGTAAAGAGTAAGTGACACTGTAGATCTGTTGCAGTCTTTGTAATAGCTTCCACACATTTCATCACTTGGCTGCGCACAGTGACTGAATTATACGAAGAGAAGAGGGCTAAAGGGGAAACCAACCTAGCCTGCTAGGTGATGTGAAGTACTCAAGTTAGTGTGATAGAGACCAAAGCAGCCAGTTGACCACTGATGTGGCAATTGATGGCTGTCAGGTTAGAAAAAACAGGATATTGAGGAAATAGCTATGATGAGGTAAAAATAAAAATAAAAAACACAACACTGCTGCTACTACTACTGCTAATAATAATGATAGCAATGCAAATAAAAACGTTTTTCAGGTTCTTCCATTTGCAGCTAATAAAAATAACTTTTTTTTTGATACATTTATATTCTAATTTAGCATTATCTTGAATATGTGAGCATATGGTTAATGGAATTTTTACATTTCTTTTTTTAATTTACACAATAATCATTTTTGGCATAATGTTGCCAATGCTATACAGTGCTACTTGTGGATGTACGATATACTGCCAATATTGTTTGAATTTAATTTTACTTTTGAATGAAGATACAGAGTTAAAATCAGAACACAAAAGTTACATCTCTCCTTCTATGTCTGTGTATGGAGGGGTAAAGCTCTTCACACCTTTCTGTTAATGGTTTGACTTCCTGGGCTACCTTATTTTATATAGTCCTACTATGATGTTCCTAGTCTTTGGTCAAAGGAGTAGGTCTTTATAGCAGTGATCTTCAGTCGATTAATGTGCATTTTGGTGCCATGCACTTTTTTCTGCCAAGTTGTCTTTGAGCATACACCTTAATGCCAAATATTTATAGATTCATTTCTACCACTGCTGTTAGTTCTCATCAATTTATGCCTCATGTTACCTTGCTTACATTGTCTAACTTGTTTTGATTTTTTTTTCTTTTAGCTATTACCAAAATGGATCTAGGGCAGCTGGGCAACCCAGTTAACAAATGTTAAATAAAATAAATAAAGAAAAAGTTCTATAATTTTCACAGATGAACCTTGTTTTCTTCCCTGAACCTCAAACACGTATATATTAATGCTGTCTAAGCTGTATTAAGTTTGCAAATGATCCTCAGTCTACAAATATTCACTTAGACATCCTATTAGTAGCTTTTCTCTTAGCTTGAATGCTTGAGTCATATGCCACAGACATTGCTGAAGCTGAAAGGCGTCTTATATGCACACAGTTATTTCTAAGAATGGTTCATCCTTTTGTTTGTTGTTGCAACCTGCCCATGGGTATAACTCTATTAAAAGTAAACCGTGGATGTCTCAAAGTTGCATGCCATATTCTGCAATAACATTCAGATGACATACTAGTAATTATTCAAAGTGTGGTTTGGATGCTAAGCCAAGTGACAGTTTAGAAACAGATCACATGTTTGTATACTGAAAAGCACACAGTGCGGACTCATTGTAGTGTCTTCATTCTAAGGACATGTAGAGATCTAACAAAAATGCAGAATAACAGTAAAATGGGGGCAACAGGACTTGAGGGGTAAAGAGCAGGGTGGCATTGTGTACCCTAGATGTTAGTTGTGCAGGCTAAGCTGCTTACGGGATAATGTCATGTTTATGAACTGGTAGGGCATACAACATTGCAGCACTGATGTCATGTGGTCATATGTTATAACATATGAATGTATATTCAGTGTAGCATACAGAAAGTAGTCTGCAGTGCAGAGTACTGCAACTACGCTAATACACAGGACTGGGCAATGCCATTCAAAAATGTAAAGTATAGCATTGTGATAACAGATCATTCCTGTATAAAAGTGGTCATTGCCATGACTCACTGGCGTTGTGATTGCTGATTAATGATACAGATATATGGAGTTATGCCATCTTGCGGGCAAGCACACAGTACACAAATACCAAAACATGGTCATGGTCCTACAGAACCCCTCTCTAAGAAATGAATATGCAATTTTTCACCTATACAATTTCCCCATCTGTTTTGAAAGCCACTAGAGTGAAGTGCAAACAATTTGAGAAAAGAGAACTATCATACCAAAATCATAAAACAAAATTCCTGGCAAATAAAAAAAGCCAAAGCCCATCTTTATACCAGATGAGTTATCCACATGGCCCTGCTGACTTAAAAAATATGTAATCCATTTCTGCAGAAATACCACATCCCAATGTCATACAAGGACTTTTCAAATTGTACATTCACGTTACTCCCCCATTCCAGCTAGTGCATAACTCTAGAGACAAGATGTTTTGAATACTTGAAAATGTTTAATATTCAGCCAGGCATTTTGAAAAAAATGTAATTTAGAAAAATCTGTAACTTCATAAAATAATAGTGTGTTAAATATAGGTTCATAGTCGTATATGATAAATATATAAATATGTCGTCATGATTTTTTTAATTTTATTTTTGCACAATCCTTTGCTAAATAAATAAATAAAAAGTATACTCATTGACATACATGGCATAGTCATGATCACATGCTTACCCCATGGATTTAACATGAAAGAAAAAAGTATAAAAAGAGAGGAACCATGACCTGTAGAAAACATTAAAAGAAGAAAACAGTTTAATTTCAAAACCCTGTAGCCCTCTATAATAAGATAAGGCCAATTCTTTTTTAATGCTGTTACTAAAATGATACTGAAACTGAAGTGTAGAGATACATGAATAAGACGGAATAAATAAATATAGTTACAGAAAAATAGATAAACAATAACTCATTGTAACTTGTTACCAGATTTGTAACTTTACCCCTCATCATTAAACTTGTCCTCCACCCCTTTAGCAGATATATAATGGGTGGACACACACCCAAACCCCTGTGGATGTATGTGCTGCCTATTTGTATCTATCTATATATTTTTATAATAATTTATATTTACAGTTTATATATATATATATATATATATATATATATATATATATATATATATATATATACACACACACACACACACACACACACACATAAATTAAAATGCTATAATTTCTTTTTTGGTATGGGTTTATTTGATTTTATGCCATACACCATGTTAGACCACTGCACTTGTATTTGATGTATGCATATGTTATTTACACATTGTTGAGACACACACACTCACACACACACACACACACACACACACATATATATATATATATATATATATATATACATACCTGTCATTGCTCTGTAGAGAAGCAATATACTGTAAAGGACAAAAGACTGACATATGTAGGGCATGTAGGTTTTTATTCCTTACAAAAATATACAAATAAAGAACCAGACAGAGATAAGTATATATATATATATATATATATATTCACATGCATGGAAGGATGGGATTTCACTTGACTTGAAATTCATAAAAGTGTCAGCAAATGTGTTTCATCAACACAAACAATGAAACACATACTTCACAAAACCAGTGTGTCATGCAATCACAGCCCTTAAGGCAAAATAACATACCCGACATACTAGTAATAGGTGTCTCTATAGTCAGGCACACTGAGGTCCCACTCACTAGGCTGAATAAGGAGAAGGTTACTGTTAGCTGCCTGTCGGGTGCCAGGATCCGCCATATAACACAAGCACTCAGGTCACTTCAGAACAAGTACAAATATGACTCTGTCATTGTTCATGTTAGTGTGAATGACCTGAGCCATACCTCCCTGGACTAGATGAAGAGAGACATGGAAGAGCTCTCTAATCACGTAGCCCAGGCCGGTATTACCCTGACCCTGAGTAGCATGCTGCCCTCACCAAGAATGATACCACAGTATAAAGAAAAAATTCTCGATTTCAACAATTGGCTAAGTTTCTGGTGTCATTCAAAGGGGATCCAGTGTCTGTCCGCCTGGGATGACATGCTCGACAAGCACCGCTGCTTTGCTAGAGACGGCTTGCACCTGTCAATCTTAGGCTTTCGAATATTGGCCAAGGCTCTTGCCACCCTCATAGTGCCTTTTTTAGGCAAGGCTCAAAAGACAAACCCACCACCATAAATAGCAAAAGTAACAAAAAACTGAGGGTAATGCTACTCAATGCCAGAAGCCTAAACCTCAAAATGCACACACTCAAGGCACTCCTCAGTATGGAGAAAATCGATATATGTGCAGTAACAGAAACCTGGTTTAAGGCTCCAGTGAGCACCCCATCACTACCAGGCTACAACTCATACCATACATTTTGGCCACAGAACCCAAACAGAAATACAAAAGGTGGGGGTGTATCCATATTCATCAAGCATACCCACACCTCCAGGTTAGTGGCAAAGCACGATGCTTCAGAGATCATCCATGTGCAACTAATAATGGGCAAAACTGCAATTCAAATTGTAGTTTGCTACAGATCACCCACCATGTCCCAGGACCCTCATTCCACATTTCTGGAAACACTGGGAAACATAAAGATCCTACCAAATGCCCTAATGTTGGGTGATTTCAATTACCCAATCATTAACTGGGAGAACTACTCAAGTACTAACTCCCTTGCCCAACTTTTCCTAGAATTTATAAACTGAAATGTCCTGGTTCAACTGGTCAACACTCCCACCAGAGGTGACAGCATATTGGACCTTGTCATCACCAACATGGGCGACCTGTTTTCCACACCAGAGGTCAACCCCTCGCTAGTTAGATGTGACCATAAACAAATCACTTTGGATATCCATATTCTGCCCCCACCCCCGGACAAGAAAACCACCATGAAAAATGTTTCAAAAGCAAACTTCCCGTTACTTAAGACCAAGTTGGGAAAGTTTCAAAGCCCCCATGCTGAAGGATAACACTGTCCAAGCTGCAAAATCCTTTACTAATGCATTCTATGGGCAGCTACAAGAATGCATGGATCGTGCCATTCCAAGCAAAACTAAGACTCACTCCTCCAAGAAAATGAAACCAGTCTGATGAACTCCTGCCATAAACAAGCTATACAATAGAAGTTGGAAACTAGTACAGAAAAGAGCAAAATCTCAAGATGGGAAGACATCCCTGATCAGTATCAGCAAGAAACTACGATCCCTCATAAAATCACCCAAGGCGAGCTTTGAAAGAAAAATTGCCAAGGACTCCAAAGATAACCACAAGGCATTCTTTAGCTATGTCAAGAATCTAAGTGGCAATGCTCAGATCTGCTCAGAGTTAGTGCAGAATTGCCCAAAATACACTGAACCAACTGATATCACCAACATCCTGGCAGACAGGTTCAGCGCAAACTTCGCCCCCTCTCACCCCCAAAATGGCCCATAACCATACCAGAAGAATGTAAAGTCCCTGAAATCACAGACACTCAGGTTAAAACAGCCCTCTCCAAAGCCAAAAACACAGCATCAATGGCACTGGACAGTGTCCCAGGCTGCGTCCTACATGAGCTCAAAGACGAACCAACCTAAACACACTGTTCAAACTCAGCCTCTCCACAGGCTACATACCCATAGAGTGGCACACAGCAAAGGTTATTCTGCTCCACAAAGGTGGAGCCACAACAGACCCCAGGAACTATCTCCCTATAAGCCTGACTAGCTTGGTCTGCAAGGCTATGGAGTGCATCATCATGGAACTCATTAACAGAGATATTCGGAACATCCAAAGACTGGACCCTACCCGGTTTGACTTTGTTAAGGGCAGATCATGCCTCCTAAACCTGGTGGACGTCTTTGAGACAGTTACCAAGGCTATAGATGAGGGAAAGGTGGTACACACAGCCTACCTAGACCTCGCTAAGGCCTTTGACACCATTCCCCATTCTGGTATTATAGACAAGCTCACCAGCCTGAACATAACCCCCTATGTCACAAGATGGGTTGCCAACTGGCTCACTGACAGAACCCACATGGTGAGAGTTGTGGGAGCTAGGTCCGACTCTAAACTGGTTACAAGTGGTGTTCTCCAGGGCTCAGTCCTAGGACCCCTCCTGTTCGGCATATACTTCTCAGAGGTACAGGCAAGCACATGAGGACTATGGCTGACCAAGTTCGCTGATGACTGCAAACTAGAGGCTAT
>NC_056742.1:229376577-229459077 GCF_019279795.1 Protopterus annectens
GCAAACTCTTGTATGCAGACTACGAGCTTAAGTCCTGCTGCCTTGGCTTCTGCAGTCTGCACTGCTGTTACACTGAGTTTATAGAAAATTACTATGTGCTTTAGTAATAGTCTTCAATCCATAGATCACACTGCTGCCAACAGAGTGTTTATTCTAGAGATGACGCTGCAAGTCAGAAAATGCAATGTGCATGCACTCTGACAAATACGGCCTATTCATACAGAGCCTGGCAGTGAACATAGCTGTCATAAAATCTGTTATCAATCCTGGATGTGGTCAAAATACCATGCACAGACCTCTCTTTAATACTGATGACGGTTCAGACTCCTGTGCATCTCTACCAAATATCACTGGAAGTCAGAGTGCCCAGTGTATGTGCACTGTCAAATTTATTAACAGGTCACCTGATTTAAAAAAAAAAATAGTTCCTTCATTATATGTTAAGCAGATTGGTAAAAATATGAGTGCTGCTTAAGTACATGATGACAGTAACAACTGATAAATCCTGTTGTAATGCAACACCTCCCAAATGTAAGTAGTAATGTCTGTTTGGTGTAGCAGTTTGTACAAGTTTTATCAGCAATTTATGCATCCTTTGAAAGATTGCTTTAGTTGTCAAATATTGTCTCACAAAGGCATATATATTTGTATTAGTTGTTTCAGGATTATAAATATATTATTCATATTGTATTTTTGTCTGTATTACAGTTAAATGTCATATTATCAACATTTTAAATCTCTTACCATCATGTAAGTTAAGTTACTGAAAAGGTCATCTCTGTCTACTCTTTTTTGTGAAGTACTACATGACCCCAACCAGCTTATCATTGCTCAAGTGTTACATATTTCTTCAGTAGAGAGGGACTGTAACCAGCAAATATGTTAATTAATAATATACTTTTATTAGGAGTCATCATGTGTAAAAACTGTGTTCTTTACTGTGTAACTCCATGTCGTGATTGAAAATTTAACATGCATTTGTGTGTGTGTGTGTGTGTGTGTGTGTGTGTGTGTGTGTGTGTGTGTGTGTGTGTGTGTGTGTGTGTGTGTGTATGTATATGTAGGCATAAGGACAGGCAAACAAATGTACACATATGCACGCACGCAAACACATACAAGTGCACTCGCACACTCAATGAAATGCACTGAACTCAGAATTAACTTTAAAAATAGAAAATTGGGGACTAGCCTCTTTCCTTGCTTTAGAGGTGAGTTAAGGCAGGTGTTGATGGAACTGCAGCTCTAGACTTATATTCTATGTCAGGTCTTTGCTCACCCAAACCTATATAATATTAGCCTTTGTTTTTGACACCAGACTACCATTTCAGGCAGGGACAGCTTTTTTATTTTATTTATTTACTCTTTGTTCACTGGGTGTATTTGTTTATTATTTATTTATTTGTCTTTGTTTACTGGGAAAGTCCAACTGGGTAATATCCATTTCAGTGGAGGCCCGGAGAGAAAAGCTCCATTTGTTTACGTTGCATTATACTTAACCGCCAGTAGTTACATTTCTATTTACACCAATAAACATACAGTAGTTACATTTATACATTCAAAGATTTTTACAAAGATTGATATTACTAGAAAGAAAGCCCGCATGCAACATAGTAGATTTTATGGGCAGCAGTTATATATAAAAATGATTTTGTCATTTTAGTGAGAGGTTGAAAGTATACTGTTTAAGGGCAGTACTTAAGAGTATTGTACGGTGAGCACAGTCTTATCCTGGTGATGAGCATGTGCAGGACCAGAATTTGCTAACATGCTGTTTAAGCAGTGATTTGAAACTACTGAGATGGTATAAGAGATTTGTTCATGTGTGGATATCCTTTACAGTACTTAGCAATGTACTAGGATTATAGTGAGTCTCCTAAAACATTATTTGATTTATTTGTTAGCAGTAAGTATTTGTTACTAGAATGGTGGTCCCTTGCTGGACAGTAGGGCAGTAATATGTCTTGTAAAGCAGGACATTTTTTCTGGATGATGAATGAGTTTATGTGCTCTAGTTAGTTGTGAATATATTAGGTAGTTGTGCATTTCAAGTCAGTTTAATTGTTTTAAACTATGACAATGGTGGATCCTGTGAGGGAGACTGGTGGCACATTTAGCTATTTTATTATAGCAGGAGGTGAGTTTCTTTCTTTTAGTGTTGTTTAAATAAAAGAGTTGGAAAGTAAGAAGGTGGTGTTTTTCTTGCAGTCTCTGCAAGGAATCCATTGGTCCTATAAAGCGACCCTAGTTTCTGGTGTGTAGATTTAATGGTGTGTAGTATATGCTGGTCATGTTTGAGATTGTCATCTATTGTAATGCCTAGAAGTTTACGGTGAGTTACAGTTTCAGCCAATTGCCACTAGATTGGGCCATAATACCTTGAATGAACACTCACACAGTGTTCCAGTCCCAAGCATTTACTGTTTAATTTGGTAAATTTTTGTTTTTATTTTCATTATAGCTTCTATACTAATCACAACTCTCTCCATAACTGCCAAACAACCCTGTCTGTTTGTTTGCAGTGATAATTATTTAAAGTATTCAACAGCTACTCAGATCAGTCTTTTGTTAGATACTGATATTTTAAACTTATTCCCCATCTTACACTGATAGTTTTTCAACCCTTCTCCCTGTGGGGGCTGGACCCGCTCCATTTGCTATGCTCCCTCCACTCTCCTCCCTGCCCTCCCCCGACAACATCATCCTTATACCTAACCTTACCCCTCCCACACCTCTCTTCCACCTATCCTTCTCTTCCACCTATCCTATAACTTCTTTAATTATTTCCTACAGTCATAGCTTACCTCTTAACTAATCTGCCTCCCCACCCATTCTGAATAGGGCCATATATTGTTATCACACTACAGTCAACCACCATTATGTCCCTCACTACTTTTTCTGTGCTCTCACTTCTCTCACTTATGCTGTCTGTCCTACTAATAATCACAACCTTCCAGATACCCAACATACAGCCTACATCCACCTGTACAACCACCATACATAACCTACATTTACCAAGTTACTCAAACATCCACCCTAACTTATTTACAGTTAATACCTCTGTACTATCCAAAGTAAAAATTCTACCTCTCCACAGACACCCCCATTATCAAACCACCAGCAGCAACTATACCATTTTCAAGAAAAAAATAAGTATAGCTCACATAATTTGTTAAAGCATTACATCTGTGTGGTGATGTACATCCCAACCCAGGTTCAACCCTTCCCAGCCCTAGCAAACTTAGCAAATCTCTCTTGCTGTCAACCATAAATCTCCAAAGCCTTAGAAACAGGATACCTGAACTCCAGGCATGGATGTCACAAAACAACCATGATATTATAGCAGCTACTGAAACCTAGCTGAAATAATATGTAAAAGACACTGAGTTTCTTCCCCCAGGCTACTCATGCTTGAGAGCCAATTGGTCGAACAAGAGAATTGGAGGTGTAGCAATACTCCTCCCTAGCAAATATACATTAATTCTCTACTCAAAAGCAACACCCAACTTCTCCCCAGCTGAAGTACTAATCTCTATATTAAAACTTAACAACCATAAAAACATTTGCATAATTGCTCTGTATATTCCTCCTGGAAACAACGTACCAATATTAGAAAGCATACTTGCCTGGACTTCAGAAAACATAGATAATGAAACCATCATCTTAGGTGATATAAACATTGATTGGCTAGACATTGCCCACAACAATCCCTCAAAAAATATAAACCTTTACAACTTCTCCCAACTAATTGAAGACATCACCAGACCCCACAAAAATAACATTTTGGGCTCTGCAATAGACTGAATATTAGTGTCCCACCCTAACAATATCATCACTGCAGGCGTACTACCTAATACCATTAGCAACCACCACCCAGCATATATCCTACGCAAAACCACCCCAACTCCAGGGCAATACCAATAGAAATCAACCAGAAATTTGACTAAGTTCCAACCATCCATATTTAATGAAACCTTAGCTAAAGTAAATTTGGAACACCTCAAATCCATGCCACTTAATGAGGTTTTTGAGTTCTTTAACTCAGCATTCCTAGACATCCTAAATAGGCAAGCACCCACCCACCAAAAATGAATAAAACATAACCATTCAAGCTGGCTCTCAAAATCCAGCAAAGAAGTCATGTCCACAAGGGATAAAATCTGGAAATCATGGCAGAAAAACAAAGACCCTAAAACTCTAATACATTGTAAACAACTCCGCAACCAGGCAAAACATCTAATAACCAATGATAAAAAAAATCCCACTGCCTCCACCTACAAAGCCAACATAAAAATAATCCCCCAAAATTCTGGTCCTCCACCAACCATCTATTACATCCAGGTTCTCAAAGCGACTCATCCCCTGACCCACATAAAACCTCTACCGATCTTGCCACCCTCTTCAATTCCTACTTTAGTGACACCATGGCTAACCTAACCACCATCTATCCTATGGTTAATGCCACCACCTAGACAGCTAATGATCAAACCAAACCAGAAAACAATCCTACACACAACTCTAACCTAAAAGCCTCCCCCATACCCAATGCCATAATCAAAAAAACTTTTACTTAAGCTTAAACCCTGTATTCTAGCCCCTGACAATCTGCCCCCACACTTCCTGCAGCTTATCCCACCAGCATACTTATTAACAGATCAAATAAAGAGCCCCTTGTCCCAGACATCTGGAAAAAGCATTCATTTTCCCCTTACAAAAAGGTGGCACTAACACAGACACCACAAACTTTTGACCCATAATTATTCTCTCACCACTCTCTAAAATACTGGAAAAATGCATCCATGCCCAACTCCTCAACCACCTGCTTGAAAATCAAATTCTGTCACCCACTCAGCATGGTTTCAGAACAGAGCACAACATCACTACAGCCCTCTTCTCCATCCTTGATACAGTTAACCGGGCACAGGATTCTGGTAAAATAATTTCCTCAACCTCTCCAAAGCTTTTGAAAACCATTCCCACACTATCCTCCTCTCTAAATTATTTACCCTCCAAATTTCCCCACCTACCCTACAATGGTTCACTAGCTATCTCTCCAATACACAGCAATCCACCAAATGGCAACAGTCTTACTCTCCCTTCCACAATACTTCCACAGGGGTACCCCAAAGCTCCACACCTGGTCTTGTCTTATTTAGCATATTTATTAACAACTATCACACCACTCTCCCACAGTGCTCCATAATCCAGCATGCTGATGACTCTACAATAATATGCACTGCAAATTCCAGCTTTGACCTCCAGCAGATCACCCAGAATGCCCTCACCTCTACTGAATCTTGAATGCTTAACAATCATCTTGCCCTAAATCAAAAAAAATAAATAAATAAACTAGTAATTTTTACCCCTAAGAAAACCACTCCCCTAGATAAAAAACTCTTCAGTATACAAGCCCAAGACAATACCACTATAGAGGTTGTCCCACACACTAAATTACTAGGCATTATTATAGATGAAAACCTAAACTTTGATATACACATAAACAGTAACATAAAAAAAAACACACCAAAAGTTCGGTATGCAGTACAGGCACCTACACTTTCTTAGCCTCTCTACTAGACATACCCTTGCAATCACCTTTTTATTACCCTCTCTCCTTTATAGTGCCCCTCTCCTCACTAATATCCAAAATTTTACAAAATCCAAACTTGATAAGTGTTACAACAGAATAGCCAAATTTGCCACCAAGGTCAAATTCTCATCCCACCACTGCAACTCACTGAAACAATTAGGCTGGTTGGAACTACCCCACCATCTCTCATTCACACAGTTAACTACAGCACATAAAATAATCTACAGACCCACAGACTGTCCTGCTCTCTCAACTCTACTTGACAAATACCAACCCAGCAGGCAACTAAGATTTAAAAATCATCTACTTCTAAAAGTAGAAAAGCCCACCTTACCGGCTGGTCAACCGCTCTACTCCTTCACCATCGCCAAATTATGGAACTCGCTTCCTCCTTCTATAAGAAACACGGGCAGCACCACCACCTTTAAACAAATGCTGAAAAATCATCTCAACTCTTCCTGGCTATGTACCTGCTCTACAACCTAACCTCTTCCTTCTCCTTATATGATAACTAAATTCTGATGCTTTTTACTACTAGTGACTGATGATGATTTTTCAATATTTTTTTTTTTTCTTTCATCACTTGATACTGGTACAATACGCTGATTAATTTATCTCCATGTTTACCATTCTGTATATATTCTGTATATGTTACTGTAATCAAACCAACTAAATTCCTGACTTATGTATATATTCTGTATATATTCCTGTAGCCACTATGGGTAACACTGTTTCTACCTCTGTACCAATTAATGTTTATTTTTTTTCTGCATCTATGTTCTTGTTGGAGCTTTTCTCCCTGGGCCTCCACTGAAAATGGGCTCTTTTAGGCCCAGTGGTCTTTCCCGGTAAACAAATGCAATAAATAAAATCTGCTGACTTTAGGGTGAATGATTGTTTTTGATTTTGGCAACTTTTTGAGGTAAAAAGCATTACCTTAGTTTTCTTGGGATTGAGTAGGAGATTTAATTCCTTGAGCCAGATTTCTACAGAGGAGAAGATTTTTGGGTAATATCTTCAAGCTTTTTTATTGTTGAGGCTACACATATTAATGTTGAGTGATCTGCATCTTGAACTAAAATAGCATGGTGAGTAGAGGTGTGGAGGTCATTAGTAAATATATTAAATAGTAGAGGACCCAGGATAGAGCCCTGAGGGGCACCTGTAGTAACTGGTTGAAAGGATGAGTAGGTTTGCTGCTATTTAACAGCTTATTGCCTTCCAGATAGGTAACCTAGTAACCATGACAAGAAGTTTTGTGAAAGTCCTATTGAGGAGAGCTGAATGAGTAGTTACTGGTACAAGATAGTATCAAATGCCTTTGACAAGTCTAAGAACATGGTGGACACAAGCAGGCCATTGTTTCTATGTTGGTTTGTTACACTGGTAAAATGTAGTAAAGCAGTAGTGGTCCTGTGCTGGGGCCTAAAGCCACGTTGTGTTTCCAACAGCATGTTATTTGAGGTTAGGTATTGTGTCAGCTGCATATGGATACATTTCTCTAATATTTTGGAGAAAGAGGTGAGAATTGCTATTGGTCTGTATTTATTAAATTCTGTAGATGTGCTGCCTTTGTGCAGTAGTATGATGTAGGACATTTTCCACGATGAGGGGATGTATCTTTCTGTTATGGACCTTGTGACACCCATGCACTGGCCCAGCAATCAAGGAGCCTCAATCCTCATCACTAACACCAGTGACGGGCGTCCATATAGGGAAAGGATAACAAATACATACACAGTAAAGTACAACTTCCCTTAAGCGCACACAGAGATCACAGTCTGGGGCTGGTTTCACCCTTTCTCTCCAGGTCCCCAATAAGAGTCCCCACTGGCACAGCTATAAGGTCCAGATCTCAGCCTAGTGGGCAAGCTAAAACCTCCAGCACCCTCTCTGTCCAACCAGTGCTTCATGTCACTGCCCAAGTAGCTCACACACACACACGCACGCGCATATACACATACACATACACACACACACACACACACACACACACACACACACACACACACACACACACACACACACACACACACACACACACATATGCACTTTGAGATAAGAGTTTATACAACCACACAGACAATCCTGGGGAAGGCTGACACAGGTTCTTCAGCTGTGCCCCTTTTCTGCCCAGTCTAAAAGGTAGTAACAGCTGCCACAACCCACTAATATCAGATACTCAAAGGCCCTTCTGAAAGGGTGTCCAATTATTACTGTGCAATATCATTATCTAAATGGTAAGTGTGACTGAACAGTCAAGGCTTATTTGAGTGACTTACTACAGTATCACTATATACATGCAATGTACTCATAGAGCGTAAATTATCTCCACACAAAACAGGCACCGTTGAAAGGTTTAAAAATATGTAATAATAAATAAAAACAAAAGACAATATTTCTTACTACACAGTGCTACTCAAGAGTTCAGAGATCACAGATAAATACTTAAAATAATATCGTAGAAAAGTTCTGACATCAACAGAGAAAAACACTTAGTCTAATCTTCCTAATTCCTAGCAATTTCTAAGAGAAAACACAGTTCTAAAATAAACTTACATAAAGAGCAAAGCAGTGCTAGTGATGTTGGATGTTCTTAAGACAAAATGCACAGAGCTCTCTGATTTTCTTTCTTTAAATTGATAACACAGAGCTGCTTCACATGACAACATTCTTCACATTGATCTGGTGTTCCCAGGCTAACAGAAGCTACATTCACATTCTTTACACCTGTTCAGAAACCAGAGTACTAAAGAACATTTATACATGCAAATTCTAGCAACTAACTCTGGTCTTAAAACATTAGGCAGGATGCCTCCCTCTAGACATATTGGCTCAGAATTTTGACATCAGAGACAGTCATGAAATGCTTGACAGCTTTCTTACAGCAGAGTGCACTGTTGTTACATGTTTGCAGTTCAATATCCAATGCAGTATTTTCACATTTAAGAAAACAAGCCTGTGGCTTACATTAATATTTACAAATGACAGAATTATATACAGAATTCTATCTGGCTAGGCTGGCAGCCTTCACCTATCTTCACAGACCTATCGATTAGTATGGACACAGAGAAGGCTATGACCTCAATGGCCATTTTTAGGTAGTCTGATGGTAGTTGCTCAACAGCTACAGAGGTAGTTTTTCGTTTCAGGAGCAATGTTATTATGAGTGAGGTGGGTACTGGACTAACATTAAAAAGGTGTGGGTGGTTTTGGTTGGACAGGGGTAAAGAGAGGGGGGCAGATGTATTAGTGGCTAAGAGATAATATGGATTGTCATCATCATCTTCTTTCGGCTGTTCCCATTAGGGGTTGCCACAGTGGATCATCTGTTTCCATTTCTTCCTGTCCTCTGCATCTTGCTCTGCCACACCAACCACCTGCATGTCCTCTCTCACCACATCCATAAACCTTATCTTAGGCCTTCCTCTTTTCTTGTTACCTGGTAGCTTCATCCTTAGCATCTTTTTCCCAATATACTCAGCATCCCTCCACAGCACATGTCCAAACCAACGTAATCTTGCCTCTCTGGCTTTGTCTCCAAACCTTCCAACCTGGGCTGACCCTCTAATATACTTATTCCTAATCCTGTCCACCCTCGTCACACCCAGTGCAACTCTTAACATCTTTAACTCTGCCACATCCAGCTCAAACTCCGGCCTTTTTGTCAATGCCACTGTCTCCAACCTATATAACATAGCTGGTCACACTACCTTCTTGTAGACATTCCCTTTCACTCTTACTGGTACTTGTCTGTCATAAATCACTCCTGACACTCTTCTCCACCCACTCCATCCTGGCTGTACTCTCTTCTTCACCTCTCTTCCACACTCACCATTACTCTGAACTATTGATCCCAAGTATTTAAACTCATCCACCTTCACAACCTCTACTCCTTGCATCCTCACCATTTCTCTATCCTCCCTCTCATTCACACACATGTATTCTGTCTTAGTCCTGCTGACCTTCATTCCTCTTCTCTCTAGAGCATATATCCATCTCTCCAGGGTCTCCTCCACCTGTTCCCTACTCTCACTACAGATAGCAATGTCATCTGCAAACATCATAGTCCACGGGGACAACTGTCTGATCTCGTCTGTCAGCATGTCCATCACCATTGCAAATAAGAAAGGGCTCACAGCTGATCCTTGATGTAATCCCACCTCCACCTTAAATGCATCCGTCACTCCCACCGCAGACCTCACCGCTGTCACACTACCCTCGTCCATATCCTGCACCACTCTTACATACTTCTCTGACACTCTCGACTTCCTCATACAATACCACAACTCCTCTCTAGGCACCCTGTCATATGCTTTCTCTAAGTCTACAAAAACACAATGCAACTCCTTATGACCTTCTCTGTACTTGTCCTGCAACATTCTCAGAGCAAACATCACATTTGTAGTGCTTTCCCGGCAGGAAACCATACTGCTGATCACTAATCATCACGTCCCTTCTTAACCTAGCTTCCACTACTCTTTCCCATAACTTCATGCTAGGAATTAAACCTTGTGAGGATACAGTCTGTCATATTGTCTGTTTTTGGAGAGGGAGTGGTGATCTTTCTAAAGTGGAGTAGTTTATTTAATGATGACCAAAAAAGTTTTGGGTTGTTTTGATGTTTGTCTTGTAGGCTAGTATTGTGTAAAAATATTGGGAAGCCATGAGATAAAATGAAACTCTGAAGAAACTGCCTCTGAGGAGAAATGTATACACACATTTATCGCAGACCACACAATAAAATGTTAAGCACTTTTGGCTACTATTGTCTTCTTCAGAACATAGAGCTTCCTCTACAACTGAACTTTTAAATACCCTCCAATCAAGACTCCCAGTCACATGGTACAATTAAGACATCTTAATGAACAATAATGACTATACCATATAAAACTTTAATAAGAGACCCATACAAATGCATGAAAACAATATTCTAAACCTGTGAACAATCTAAAAATATAAAAATAAGAAATTATTTACACTTGTTCCTCTACTGATTTTAGGATAAAACCACGTTATAATTAGCATGACTATTTAATCCTGGTGCACTGTAAGCATAGAATAAAATTTGCCGTGTAAGTTCTCTGTATTCTGATTCAGTGTCTTTATCACCATTAAAATCCAAAGAAACATAATCTATAACACTGAAAACAAACTTGTTAAACTGGAGACACTCCACAGAATGCTTTGCTAAAGCATTAGCTCTGTTCTTGATGGAAATAGCAGACTGATGTTCACAAATTCTCTTTTTTAATGCTGTGTTTGTCTTCCCTATGTAAAATGAATCATAGGTAAAACAACATACCATGTAAACCACATATATGGCTTTGCACATGAAAAAAAAAAACAGTATAGGGTACCGTTGCTTAGTACTGGGATTAACAAAATGAGAACTTTCCAAAATGTATTTGCGCTGAGTGCAACTATAACATTTATAGGTACCCCTCCTTGCAACCACCTTATTTTTATTATCTTCTCTTTCAAAATACTGTTTGATGTTCTTACCTTTATTATTAATGAAAAAAGGTTTACTACCTACCACATCTAAATCCTCCTTACAAACTTCTAAAATTCTCATATTATTATGAATAGACTTTTTTATAGCCATACTATCTAAGGAGTGCACCACTGACATAGCTGAAGACCAATCTTATGTCGTGCCATGAGACATCCTATTTTCATAGGTTCGACTTCTTTCTTGTTGGATAATGTTCTGCACTAATTTGGACTCTGTCATCTACTATAAAAAAAAAATAGCCAAGGCTAGAAGGTACAAAAAAAGAATTTAATGTGACAGTAAGCACTTTTGTGGGCACACATACACCCACTTCTTCAGACTGTTCAACAGAACTAATACACCACATCTAAATAGCTAACAAAATCAGCACATGATGGTCAGATGTTTAAAAAGGGCCTTGGGACTTAGAAAACAATCAAACAACATATAATTAAAATACAGCTTATAAAATGTTTAAATACAGACATAGTATAAAATCTGGAATTACCAAAAAATTGTATGTCCCTAAACTACATTAGTTTGTACAAAATACACATTCTCAAGGCAAAAATAACACTCTAAAATAAAAATACTATCTCATCAAATTTCTTAGTTTTAGAATGCAAGCTATTGAGCATGTATCATTTAACCCTTGGTATATGAAGGCATCTAGTCTGAGCTGCCAATATAATTCTCACTGCTCTAGCCATAACAAATGGTCCTCCCCTAATATGAAAACAGATCTGGTCAATAGTCCTAAAGGAGAATGAATGGCCAGGGTTTTTAAGTATATGCTTAGCTAAGGCATTCTCAGCTTTCCTCTTCCTAATAGCATATTGATGTTCATATATGTGTTCCTTAAGTTTCCTATCCATCTTACCTATGTAGAAACCTAAGCAGGAATTACACTTAGCTAAGTACACTCACCCCTTAGAATTGCAGTTATACCTCCCCTTGCAAGCAATATTTGTATTATTAACTTGGTACAAGGAACCTGTATCTATGAATCTGCAAAAATCGCAGGCTTCACACTTAAACATACCCTTAGTCTTCGGGGTTTGTAACTTGTTGTTACCTAAGAGGTACTTCAAATTGCTGCCCCTCCTAAATACAATATTGGGAGTGAGGGGCAATCTTTTCTGCATATTCTCATCCGCAATAATACAATTCCAATTTCTCTCCAAAATGTTCCTAATACAATATGCATCACTACTAAAAGTGGTGATGAATGAGAGAGAAAAGTCAGGGCTATGGCTAACTTGGTCAGTCCTATCCTCCATAAACACACTCAAAGAGGGGCTACTACTATAATTGTTTAAATATAAGCCCTCATCTGTTTCAGAGCATTCAAAATAGCTCTGAAGTGTCCAGCGCTCCTATTAGAGGTAACCTCATGAATCAATTTATCTAGAAAATAATCTGGGTAACCTCAGTTCATAAATAGGGTACGTAAAAAATTATATTCTGCCTTAAAATCCACCAAGTTTGAAACCATTCTGGATGCCCTGACTAGCTGGCCTTTCACCAAGTATTTTTTTTCTGATTCATAGGGTGTGAGCTGGTAAAGTGGAGGAAAGAATCTGAGTATGTTTCCTTCCTGTGGATGGTGGCCACATACTTCTGTCTGATAATTATAAGCTGTATTTTAATTATATGTTGTTTGATTGTTTTCTATGTCCCATTGGACCTTTTTAAACATCTGACCATCATTTGCTTATTTTGTTAGCTATTTAAATGTGGTGTATTAGTTTTGTTGAACAGAATGAAGAAGTGGGTGCATGTGTGCCCACGAAAGCGCTTACTGTCACATTAAATTCTTTTTTTTTTACCTTCTAGCTTTGGATATTTTTTGTTTTTATGCAACTCTGTCATGTAAGTCCTCTATAAAACATCTATTTTGTCAATGTCATTAGTCAACCTTTTAAACCTCAATAATTGCCCTTTAATGATAGTATGCTTCATATAGGTGGGATGCATACTAGAGTAATGCAAGTATGTATTGCTAGAAACATTCTTATAGCATATCATAGGCTTTAGCTGTCCTACTTGCACATCCTTGTATACCTCCAAGTCCAAGAATTCAATCTTGGACTTGTGAAATGTGTGATGAAAATGTGAAAAAAAACAGTACTGGAGTTCATATCCTCAAGAAAAACTTAAAGTTCACTGATTTGTCCTCTACAAATAAAAAACAAATCATCAATAAAACAAAAATAAGAAAAGAGAGGCGGAGCCTAGATGACCAACTTAGAGCAGTGAATTTTGAGAGCTCCGTAAACTAGTATAATAATATAGGAAAATGTTATTATTTTCAAGTTTAAAACATTGGAAATATATAGATAAACTACTAAACTACATAAATATCAATTTGGGTGGAGATATGCAAACATTTTCCTGTCAAGTAACTTGGAGATATATTGAGTCACTGAATATAAACAAAACAAGGAATTCTCATCCAGATGTTGTTTTGATAAAAGAACTGTGATTGATGACATCTACCTTACAGGAACTATCTTTAAAGATGGATGGATTTGAAAATGACTTAGAAAACCTCAAATTAAATTCTCAAAAACAGACTGATACTCTTAAGGAACTATTGTAGCAACATCATACAAAAATAACAAATATAGAGACTTCTCTAAATGACATTGAAGGGAGACTCAAAGAGGAAGAATTCCAAAAAAAATTTCTGCTTAAACAGAATACATGGCTGCTTAACAAAATAGATGACTTAGAAAACAGGGAAAGGAGAAACAACATAAGGATCTTTGGTCTGCCTGAAAACACCGAAGGAGAAGACATTATTTCATTCTTAACAACCTGGATTCCTGAATTTTTAGACTTGACAGAGGGACTTTCATTTGGAATTGAAAGGGTGCATATAGCACTGAGGAAACCTGCTTCTAACTCAACAAATACTCCACCTAGATCCATAGTTATACATTTTTCTTCATTTTTGGACAAGGAACTAATATTGAAATCTGCTTGGAGAAAATCACATTCAAAGCCTGATAAGGTTTGACAATGAGTATTCTTCCAGAATACCAGAACAAAGGAAAAAAAGACTGGCCAATAATAAAATTGTTGAAACAAAACAACATTAAAGTACAGCTGGCCTTTCCGGCCAAGATAAAAATACTTTTTGCCAATGAGATGAGAACCTTTAATGACTTAGAAGAAGCTACTATATTCATCAAAAACAACAACATAGTATATATCCCAGAAGAAATGGAATGGATGGCCCCTACTCTTAAAAGAATAAATGAAACAAATCCTTGGACTGATGCTAGAAAGAAGAAAAAAAACTGATTCCAAGATAGCTGTCCCAAAAAATAACTCGTACAACTACATCTCTGAAAGTATCAGCTGAAATGGTACAACATTTGTCATCTGTTTTTATTTTAAAAAAGGAGGGTTTCTTAAACAACTGAGAAACAGTAATGATTTATTCAGAATGTTTAAAGAGTCCAGTAATTCTTCACAAACAAAGGTAGGCTAAGATGGGTTATTATTTACATTATATATAAGTCTAACAAAGCAACATATAATATAAACATATAAGTTTCTATTCCCCTACTTGAATTCAATGAATACTTATCTTGTTCATTTTTCATTGTTTTTACTTATAATAATTTAAGTAATTAATTAACTAATTCAACAAGGTACCATTCATCAGAGTTCAGACTCAAATGTAACAAATAAACATCATATATAATAGCAGTAACATTAGAGTGTTTTGAAAAAAAAAATGCTGTCATGGAGACTAATGCCTTCTTCAGTTAAAGTATGATTTAGAAATGTCATTTATATCCTGGTTGAATAATAGTAGCAAACTCTTAGTACAAATGTCATCATTATTCTGTCTAAATATAGTTAATATCAATTATGGCAGGTTTCACAGCTACGAGTGCTGTTTAATCAATCCTGATATGGTGTGCGTGGATGCAGCTGTGTCTGGTAGCTAGTACAAATGTCATTATTATTTTCTCTAAACATAGTTAATATCAGTTATGGCAAGTATCATAGCTTTTAGTGCTGTTTAATCAATCCTGATATGGTGTGTGTGGATGCAGCTGTGTCTGGCAGCTAGTACGAATGTCATTATTATTCTGTCTAAACATAGTTAATATCAAATATGGCAGATATCATAACTTCGGGTGCTGTTTGATTAAGCCTGACATTGTGTGTGTGTAGATGCAGCTGTTGTATGTTGCCGTTTTCATCTCCAGGAAGCTGTGGGTTGCAGCTTGTGATTGAGGTTTACTGATGCTTGGGTATTAGGAAGAGACATTTGGTGTTTTAGCCTGGATCCAGGGGTACGGGGTAGAAAAAACTGATTTCAGACATTTTGGCATAGAATAGTTTGTTTATACATCTGCTGAGTGAGAGGTGAGAAGGCTTGAAGAATGTGTTATGTCTTGTTGTGGCAGCTTGTTGGGAGTTATTTATTTATTTATTTTATCTGTTTGCTCTCCGTTCTTTTCCTGGCTGCTGCCTCACTAAAAAGGAGGGAATTTAGGCTTGAAGTTGCAGTGAAGTGAAGCTTTACTTCAGGTGCATCGCAAGACTCTGATATGCAGTACACAGACACACTAACAGAAACAGAAGCTCCCAGGTGGCTATGGTAATGGAGACAGAGTGATGATAATGCTTAATGGCTCCAAGGAGCCTCCGAGATGATTTTCGCCAATGTTTTTGGTTCTAAAAAAATGTATATATATATATATATATATATATATATATATATATATATATATATATATATATATATAATAAAAGGGCTGTATTAAACCGCATGTACACATATTGATGGTCTCTCAACACTTTGTTTAGCTCATTAAGTTGATTCTTGATAAAAAAAATAATAATAAGTGCAATTTTATTTTTAAAATGTATTTTGATCCAAACGCATTAAGGACTTACATAAGCGTAGAAGTCTGAGTTATTGTGAAAGACAAGAGCACTTGGTCTTGTGCAGAACCCTTTGCAGTGGTCTGGGAGCTGAGCTTGCTCGGACGTGTTGGCCATATGGGGATAGCTGATTCTACGAGTGTAAAGGGTTGCCAGGAAGTGCCTGAGAGTCATCAGATTTCCTTTGTGGAAATATCTGTGAGAAAGAAGGTGTGTTGAGTGGTTTACTGGCAAAGTGGTCACTGCATGGAACAGGATGATAAAATGAAACAGGACAAATATTGGTTTGGATAGTTTAAGAACAGCCTGGAAACACACCACATGAACTAATGAATGGTATTCTGGTAAAAATGAATGGGTATTGTTTCCCCCTGCTTGAAGTACTGATATGTGTGTATGTAAGGATGGAAATATACTTATAACGAATAGGCTTGAAGGGTCTCATAATTTAAAGTCTATGGACTGTATAAACATGCTTGGAAGGAGCTAATAATAAGAATAAACATTACAGTTTGTGGTCTTTCAAATAGCTAAGCAACAGACAAAAACACACATAATAGTTATGTAATGTATGATTTTAGTAAATCTTGACATAAAATATATAATTGTTATATAAGCTGAAGCAATCTGCTGAATTTAGATATTAAAGACAGTATTTAATAACATGGGCTTGAGTATAATAACACTACTGTCTATAAGTAAATGTGTATAACAAATCGTATAATTGCTTTAACTTGAATTATGGTTTTGTAACCCATCTTGACCATATATAATACTTAAGGGGTTACCAAGGTAACTAATGTTTATATATGACATCAAACTGACAAAGTTGTGCAAGAGAAACAATAGAAGTCTGAACTTGAAATGTCACAGAATGTAACAATCATATTCTGAACAAATAGTATTAAATTGACAATAGACACTCGATTTAATAACATGGGCTTGTGTATAATAACACTACTGTTTAAACTTGTCATAAATGACATACACTATATTGAACATCAAGGGGAAGCATGATAATTTTCTCATATAAGTAAATGTGCATAACAAGTCATATAATTGCTTTAACTTGAAATGTGGTTTGGTAACCCATCTTGACCATACATAATACTTAAGCTATTACCAAGGTAACTGATGTTGTATACATGACATCAAATTGACAAAGCTGCTCAAGGGAAACAAAAGAAGCCTGAACTACTAATGTCACAGAATATAACAATCACATTCTGAACAAATAGTATTAAATTGACAGTAATCACTCAGTTTAACCTTTGCTTATTATACAAAATAAAATGTTGCCATTTAAATCAAAAACTTTCAGTATATGCCATAAAATGGCAATTTATGAATAAGGAAAAGGGAACTTGTAATCATTAATCACAATAAGTGAATTTGTTGTTTTTAACCTATAATTTCACTCATTTTATAATAAGAAATGACAGATATGAAAATCCTTATGTGTAGGAAATGGGGGGAAGATGGATGCACTTATAATTAAAATACACTAGCTTTCATCAATGTTCACATAAAACAAACTTGATGCTTTAAGTAAGTCAGCAACAAACAAAGTGATTACTTAAATACTGGCAAAGAATAAAATATAACCTCTGATATATCCAGCAAAATACATTGTATTATAAACATTAGGTATAAATATTATTGCCATCTATTTATATTAAGTAATACATTTTAAAAGACTTCATCAGTAAGGATGAATATGTTAAATAACTCTGTGCTATAATCTTTTAATGAGGTTTTATATATGATGCAGCCTACTTTATTATGATTGAATTGCTTGTCATCTATCTTTCATGTAAATATTAATTGCTTATACGATAAGTAGACATTTATATTGTATTTGAATTCTGTCTAATCTACAATAGTACTATATCTGTTCAAAATAATATAAATATTATTTATTCCTATTACAAATATTTACCATATGATAATTCAAGTACTGTAGCTCAGATTTTCTGGATTGTCAAGGTATGAGTGATAATCTGATGGACTTAGGTTTATCCATCAGATTATAAATGATTTTCATTCCATGGCTAGTGCAGATCTTAGTTTTGTTAACATTTATTAATTTAAATTTGTTATTTCACAAAAACATTTTTAGTATGCCTGACCAAAACATTACTTTATTGGTAAACACTCAAAGTATAAAACTGACAATTTCTTTTAAAAGCTCAAGCATATACTTTATAGTTATCAGAGGAAAATGTTTAATAGTCACAATAAAACAAAAAATACATAGTCTAAATAACCTAAGATGGATTTAACTTTATCTTTAAATACCAATGGCTTAAACAATCCTAGCAAGAGATCAAATCTATTGAAATATTTAAAACTGAACAAAGCACACATTGTCTTCCTTCAAGAAACTCATTTCAAAACAAATGACAATTACAAATGGAAATCCTAAGGAATATATGATATTGGTGCAATCCACTTATAAGACAAAGACAAAAGGGGTAACAATTTTATGGAAAACAAATGTGATTAACTCAGAAATAATTTATAAGTATGAAGATAAAGAAGGCCTTAAGGCATTAGTAATATTTATATATAATAACAGAATATGGTCCCAGCCAATCTATACTGGTTCCCAGGCATTGGAACAGGAACTGTTAAAAAACACTTGGATTTAATTTCCAATAATTATAAAGGTATCTTAATATTAGGATGAGATTTTAACTGTATATTTGATATTTCTGAAACTACAAATAAAATACCACTGCATACATCTGCTATATCAAAAGCTTTAAACAAGTGGGTAGAATCATTTCATCTTGTAGATACTTTCAAATTTAAAGAAGATAAAACTTTGGTGTTTTCCCATCAGGATCACAGATTTGGTACACAAACTAGAATAGATAAAATATTTTCTGCCCATGACTTACACTCTAAAATCATTAATTTCTCAATCACTCTCTGCACCTTTTCAGACCACAATTCATTGATACTGAAACTTCAAAATGGGTACAAGCCATTAATCTTTAACTCCAGAATTCCAGCATATATAACTAAAATTAAAGAGTTCAAACCCTGGTCATTATCTGAATTACAGTTCTTCTTAGATATTAATTACACCACAGAGATGAATAAAATAATGATATGTGACTCATTAAAAGCTTACATATATGGTAAAACCCTAACTTGGTATAAAAAAAAAATCAGAGAATGGGATTCTGAATTATTAGATCTACAATCCAAACTTTTGTTATTAAAAGCTGAAATAAATCAAAATTATTTGGAGAAGAAAATGAAGGTAGAAGTATTAAACAATAAGTACAATGAAATTCTAACACATAATTAATACCTTATCCACTTCTCCCAAATATCTACGTCATTTATGCACAAGAATCAAAATACAATCAAAAGCTAATAACATTAAAAGTATCTTCCATGAAAAGAAAGGGAAAAATGTCTCGGATATAGGTGACATTCATGATGCCTATAAAAATCACAATATGGAACATTAAATCTAGATGAAAAATATTCTAGTATAAAAAAATACCAGGCAAATTAAAACTAAATCTGCAAGCACCAATATCCTAGAAAGAAATTACAGATACAATAAAATAGGGTAAAAATAATAAAGCTCTGGGTATAGATGGCATAATTATGGAAATATATAAACTTTTTCCTTCAAAGATATTATCCTTCTTCCATAAAACTCTATTAGAAATTCAGTCACAAGCTTTAATACCACCCTCGTGGAGATATTCCTTAATCACACCAATCTTAAAGAAAAGAAATCCCCAAACCTCTGTACCTCATATAGACCTATATCATTAGTAAATAATGACTATACGATATTTATGACAATATTAACTAACAGAATGAAAATACAACTATCCAAAACAATAAATAATGATCACACTGGATTTATATATCATAGGTAAGCACATGACAATATTAAAAGCATAATTTCTCTTATAGATTATGTTAATAAAAAAAATAAATAAATACTCATAATTGGCTTAGAGATAGAGAAATCATTTGATTCCCTAAATTGGGACTATTTATTCAAAATCCTAATACTGTTTAAATTTCCTGCATCCTTTGTTCATCTCCTAAAAAAAAAAAAAAAAAAATATATATATATATATATATATATATATATATATATATACACACACACACACAAATAATTTAGCATATATCAAGTTAGGTCCTTTTATCTCTGAATCTATACATATAACAAAAGGCACTAAACAAGGATGTCCCATGTCACCGATTCTATTTGCTCTGGTTATTGAAATATTGGCAGATTCAATTTGTAACAATATAAAAATCAAAGGAAAAGATGTTTATGAACAATACAATTCTAAAGTAATGCTATTTGCTGATGACATATTACTAACATTATGTAATACAAAAGAGACATTAGAAGAAGTAGATATATTAATTGGCACATTTCACATGACTTCGGGACTCCATTTCAATAAATTAAAATTGAAATTTTTATTTTTATTTTTAAATAATAAAAAAAAGGACTGCAGACTTTATAGTCACAAAGAACTTTCCACATAAAATATATAAAGAAATTATTAATTCTTGGGAATAGAAAGGATTTGTTTGTTGGCTCTAATGTATCAAAGAACTAAAAATTTTAGATATGCAAGTAATAAAAACAACATTCAAAATTCCACAACAGGACTGGCTAACATTGCAGAGTATTCTGTCATATTCACAAGATTTAAGTAGAATAATTAACAATTCTTCTTTTAAAGAAATTCCTTAATTTATGAAATACATATATGAAATCATATATAATGACTTTGACATGGGAAACAGTATTTCAAAATTTTACAAAATATTGATAAACTATAAAATAACACCCAAAACCTCATATTGGAAATATATAACAAAAGGACACTCAATACAGTTAACTGAAGATATTAAAACAAATATCTTATTATTGATAAAATATACATCCTTTACACAATACTGGAAAGTTTTTAATTGGAAATACTTGTACAGAGCATTCTTAACCCCAGATAGAATCAGTAAAATTAGTTCTTCCATAAAAGGAATATGTTGGAGATGTGAGCAAGTATACAGTGTAGACTAGAACCACAATTTCTTTGATTGTATTAAAACTAAGCCATTTTGGAATGGTATTAATAACTTTCTACAAGCTTTACTTAATGAATCATTTTATTTAACTAAAGTTCTTATATTATTAAATGTGAATGAAGGTCCTCATTTGAATAGGTCAGACATGTATCTAGTATGGACTGTGCTTGGAATTTCAAGGAAGTGTATAACAAGAATATGGAATACAAACACAATACCAACTTTGGAAGTCTTCTATAGCCACAACATTATTGGAAATTAAAATTAAAGAACTAAGAATTTATCCAAAGCCATTTATCAACAACCCTTGGGGAAAAGTCTTATCATTGACACTGTACAATAATTGATCAGACACTCTGATAATGGATTGGACATACTTATAAAGTAACTGTATACATTAAGATCTGTTATAGTGTCAGGCTAAGGTAAATAGTGTACATAGTTATTTAAGATGTTATGTATAAATTCTATGGCATTCATTCAAATGTATTTGAAAAATAAAATAAAAAAATTGAGAAAAATAAGAAAAGATTTTCTCATAATCTTCTATGAAATGAAAAATATTTGTTTCCCAACAGGCCATAACTTAGTTTGCATGTTTGGGAACCATATATGCTCTCATGGCCACCCCTTTTTTCAGATGATAATATTCACCCTCAAACATGAAGGAATTATTACTTAGAACCTGATCAATACATTCATTCAAACTTGTTACCTCACCTAATGTGTACTTGTCATCCTTGTTCCCCAAAAATTAACCTATTCCATACCAGCATCATGAAGAATACAGGTGTGTAAAGCTTGAACATAAACAGTCATGAATAAATCTTCCTTTCTAACAAATACATTTTTAATTTTCTTCAAAAAATCAAAATAGTCCTTGTTAAAGTAAGGAGTCTGTTGAACCAGAGAAAGTAAAGCTCTGTCCATGAATTTGGACAAAGCTTCTATTTAGATGCTGGTGTACTTCGCTCTTGTGAATTTTGGGGATACTGAATAATTTACCAATCTTTGGTTTGCTGATGTAAAATAATTGGTGCACTCTCTCTGAAATTACTCCTTCAACCAAATAACTTTACAGCAAAGAGTGCGCATAAGCCTTGTTGACATTGTATTTGCTCACCTTTGTATAACAACTGGTGTCCTCCAATTACTTAAAAATGCCTTTATTATAGTCAGTTTTGTTCACAATAACCATGGCTTCCTCTTTATCTGCCTTCACTATGCAGATGTTATCATTCTTAGTTAGTTAATTAAGAATCTTTCATCTGGATTCAGATTATAAAACTTGTGATGACATGAACTGCCCAAAATCTTTCTTCCAGTATCATATTTTTTTATTTTTTTAGATTGTTCACAGGTTTAGAATATTTTTTTCATGCATTTTTTATGGTTCTGTTATTCAAGCTTTATACGGTATAGTCAGTATTGTTCATTAAGGTTTATCTTAATTGTACCATGTGACAGGAAATCTTGATCAGGGGTATTTAAGAGTTCAGTCGTAGAGAATGTTCTATGTTCTGATGAAGGCAATAGTTGTGAAAAGTGCTTAACATTTTATTGCATGTTCTGCAATAAAAGTGTGTATACATTTCTCCACAGTGGTGGCTTCTTCAGAGGTTGGTATTGTATGCTTGCATGTCTTGTTTGACATGGAGTTTTGCAAAGTTTATAAGGTGTCTCAATTGCTGGAAGGTATTCTGAGTTCTATTTTTATACCATTTTTTTTCCATGGTTTATCCCTTTCTATTAGGAGTTTATTTATTGTCTCTTTTTATCAGCCAAGGAGTAGATATGGATTTTACTCTTTTATTATGTAGTGGTGCTAGATTATTTAAGGTCTGTAAGAATATCTACAGCAATATCTAGTGGCAATGCTCTAAGTACATTCCACTTATATTATTTTAGTGTTTTATTGAAAATATCTCTGTTGAAATTGGTTGTATTTCATATTTAATTATAGACAATATGTTTATCTAGGTTATGTTGAGTTCTAATGGCATATGTTGTAATGTGATCACTTGTGCTGTCTGAGAAGCAACCAATTGTTGTTGATAGTTTGTCTGGTTTGTTTGCAAGGATCCAGTCTAATGTTGAGCATCTCCCTGAAGTTTTATTGATTCCTGTGGGTGTGGTTATTAATTGTTTGAAATTGTACAAGTTTATGGATTCAGTGGGGTTAGTGGAATTTAAGAGTTGCAAGTCTATATTTAAGTCACCAAGTATTATAGTTTCATGGTTAATTTGTTGGGATATCAGATACAGGATGTTTTCAGCAGTATTAGTGTTATTCCCTGGTGGTATATACATTCTTGTTAAACATATAGTTTTCCTATTGTTGATTTTTAGGAGTGTTATTAGAAGTTCAGAATTGTTAAATGTGGGCATTTCCTGTGGGAATAAGGTGATGCTTGGGGAATGTTTATACATGATTGCTACACCACCTGCATGCTTGCTTTGTCTGTCATACCTGAGTATAGTATATCCTGAGGGAGGGGGGTGATGTCATTATCCTTTATTTTTTTAAGCAGGTTTTAATAGCTACAACTACAGCTAGAATGTATGTGGCAAGGAGCAAGGTGGGCATCTATGTTGTGATTTTTATTGCACATACTTCTTAGGCACTTAATTAGTAAGGTGAGGTTGCATTCTGTTTTTTTTTTTTTTTTTTTTTTTTTTAGGAGAGGTATTAGGTGACTGGTTTAATTCTGGTTTGGAAATGATATTATTATTATAAAGAGTGAGACCTGGGTTGGGGTGAATATCTCTGCATTGATATTTTATAGAAGGAAGGGTGTAGATGGTTATATGTTGGCCTTGGTTTGTTATTTGATTGTAAATTTGGATACTTAGTTTTAAGATATTTATAGATAAATAAATCAGATGTAATTTGAATGTACAGATAGGGTGTTATGGAGAAATGCAGGCTAGTCTTAGGCTAGGGTTAGTGCAAATTGGCTAGTGCCTCTTTTCAAGGGACACCTGATGTGGCATACATACTGAATACAGGAAATTTGGCAAGAGCATAGAGGAACTCCCATTACAATTTTTCATTAAGTGCCATGGGATCTTTTATATCCACCTGAGTTATCGCCGCCTAAGGTACACATTGTCTTGATTTAACATCTCATCCAAAGGATGGCACACTCATGAACATAACATTCCATATGCTACACTGCAGTGTAAGTATTGGAAAATTAATCCAAGTACATGGTGTTAGAATAGAACTCAGAGCCTTCTTCCAGCAGAAAAGGTGAGTGTGCAACCTGTCGAACCTCTGATACTAACTGCAATTGCTATGTTTATGTGGCACAAAATGAGTAATTTGTAATCCCAGTCCACATCAGCATTTTAACTTTCATATACTCTAAATATTTTTTTCTTAATCCTCCAAAAGACTGTAACAACACAAATTACATTTCCATGTCTTATTATGCACTCCAGTAAGGTGCAATTTATTTTATTTATTTGCTATTTGTTCACCAGATATGTGGACTGGGAAAAGAGCTGTTCATACAATACATATTTACAATGAACAGGAATAAAAACTATATATTTTAAGCATAACTTTGCATGGAGTATTGAGACAAATAGTAAAGACATTTATCATATACAGTAGAAGTTACATTATTTTACATAAGCCAAGGACATGCTAACATGCAATAGCTGGAAATACAGAGCAATGATAATGCACATAGGTTTGGTATACTTATGCTGACATTGCTGACGTAGGATGTCACTAGAGCAGGAACAGAAAATAGAGAAGGAGGAGGACGAAGGGTATAAGCAGAAATATATAAGTAAAAAAAGTTCTGATACTCCACAGGTTGACATAGTACATAGGTAAGATGATGAGGTGGATAAGGAAGGGATATTAGTAGGACAGGATTACAGATATAGGTCATTTGGAGGAACAGTAGTAGAGATGAAAGAAACAGGGATATAGAAATGTGAAAAAGTCAGGGTGATTGATAGACTGGCAAAGGAAGATAAACAGAAAGAAAGATGGTTTAATCAGGATGGGAGCATGAGCATAGCCATGAGGAAGTTAGGTGTTGTTTTAGGTTGTGTTTGAAATGCATGGGGATGTTGTCTTGTTTTAGGGTGGGCGGGATGGAGTTCCATTGCTTATCAATGTAGGCTGAGTAAAGTGAGTCACCTGCACTGTTATGAGACTTAGTCCTAGTCAGGAGATATTTGTTCTCTGAATGGAGAGTCCTAGGACAGGAGTAGTGTTTGAGGATATTTTGTAGTGATGGGCAGGTGTTGGGTTTGTGTATCATTTTGTGGGAACTAAGCAGGTTGGACTAGGTAAGGTATTCAGGTAATCTGAGCCAATGTAGGTTCTTTGGTACTAGGCAGTGGTGTGAACGATTTGGTGAGCTGGATGCAAGCTTAGAAATTTTATTGTAGCAAATCAATAGTTTATTTTAAAGGTGGAGTTAAGGTTAGTTAGGATGGGTGCTGCATTGAGAAGTGAAGGGAGAAGATAAGATGAATTCCTAGAGTAGTCAGTGAAAAAGGGTTTGTTTTTATAGAAGAACCGCAACTTTTGTTGAGTTTTCTTGAAGGCTTGAGTGATGTGTTGATCATATTTTAAGTTATCATTAATTAAGAAGCCAAGAAGCTTTGTGTTGTCACAGCTGAGGTATTACTTGTGATGTGACATTGAATAATTATTTCTCTGCTGACAGACTTGGGTAAAACAGCATTATTTTTTTTTCTTAGCATTTAAAAGCAGTTGGTAGTCATCTAGCCTGACCTCAGCTGAGGAAAATGAGTCCTGGGGGGGGGGGGGTCATCTTGTGGAGAAGCAGTACACTTGGTGTGGTATGACCTGCATGTTGTACTATGGAGGGCTCTCTGGTAGCTTTGTGAAGATTATTAATGCATATGTTGAATAGTAAAGGGTGTAGAATAGATCCCTGAGGTATGCCAAAGGAAAGAAACAGAAAGAAGGAGAGATGTTATTTCCATTTTAAGGTCTGGAGTCTGTTGGTAAGATAGCTATGGAGCCAGTTAAGGGATGAATGGAAGAGTCCTTTGGAGAATAGTTCATGGAACAGGTGTTGGTGTGACACTGTGCCAAATGTTTTTGACATGTCTAGGAAGAGGGAGGATACGAGATTGCCAGTGTTCTATTAGAGTTTACTATTTTAGTAAAACTGAGCAGAGCAGTGATGCTGTGGTGAGGTCAGAAACCATGACAAATGTTGGTGAGGAGATTGTTATTGCAAAGATGGGTAAGGAGTTTCAAATTAATAATTTTCTAATATTTTGGAGAGTAGAGGCAGGAATAGCTATAAGTCGGTAATCTGAGAGGTCGATGGATGTTCCCCCTTTATGTAGAGGTATAATGTGAGATTTTTTTCAGATGGCAGAGATGAAGCTTTCCGTATTTGATTGGTTTTATGAGTATAGATACAGGGTCTGCTATAACATCTACAGTGATTCTGAGATATTCTGGTGGCAGGTTGTCAGCAGCTGGTGTGGACCTTTTAGTTTTAGGAACTGTTTTTTGATAGAATATACTGGTTGGAGGGAGAAAGGATTTTGGTGATGATTAGTACTGTTCAGGATAGTGAGGCTAGTGGATGGTTTATTGCTGAGTAGGGAGAGGACAGAGTGTTTAAAATACATATTGAAATGGGTAGCTATAAGGACTGAATTGTTGTTTGTAGGTGGTGAAGCAGTCATAGTCTGGCCTTGGTGTAATAGCCTTTTGATTGAGTTCTTGAAAAACTTATGGTTCTGTTGGTGGTTGTCATGGAGTTTGGAAAAGTATTTAATTTTGTTTGATATGATTTTTTGGTTAGAAGGTTTCCTAAGCTGTCAAAAGTATTGTCATTTTTTGTAGTGCTTTGTCAGCAGACAATGCTTTACAAGCTTTATCTCTGTTTAGCATGAGTTGCCTGGTTTCACTTGGGAGCCATGGGGCAGGGCTGGATTCGATTCATTTTGATCTGATGGGAGTTAGTTTGTTTAGTATGTTTATTGCTGTGTTGTTAAAGTGAGTCATGGTGTCAGCTAGGGGTAAGTGTTTTAGAATATGCCAGCTGTGTTTGTTGAGGGTCTCATTATTGAAGGGGGAGAGTGTATGCACATTATTATAGATCATGTGTTTATGTGCATGATTAGATTATCTCATAGCAAATGTCAGTAGATGGTCACTGATGATGTTGGGTAGACAGCCAGGAGTATTAATTTTGTTAGGTGAGGTGGTGAAGATCTAGTCTAATGCATTTTTCTATTTGAGTAGCAACAGTGATAATTTGAGTAAAACAAGGAGATTAATGGAGAGTGTGGGAGAGTCAGAGATGATGAGTAGATGGCCTATATTAAAGTTACCTATGATGATGGTTTCCTTGTTGATATTATGAATGATCCAATACAGAATTTCTTCAAGTAATGAGATGTTGTTTCCAGCAGGGATATAGATGGGAGTGATACATATGCTCCTGTGTTTGTTATTTTGTAGAGAACAGAGATAATTATTTCAGCATTGGGAAAGTTTAGGTGGGTGAGGGGATAAGAAGTGATTTCAAGGTGCGTTTTGTAAAAATTAGCCACTCTAGCAGCTTTCTTATGCTGTCAGTCATTTCTAATGATGTTGTTTCCTGGGGGGGGGGGGGGTCCTGGTCTTTAGTATCTGGTTTTAGCCAGGTTTCTGCGGTTATCAGTATGTTAGGTCTGTATGAGGCTATATAGGCATGTAAGTTTATTGGTAGTTTATTGTAGATGCTCCTAGGATTTAAGATCATGAAAAGTAGACTATTACCTTGGTTGAATTGTAGCAGAGTTCATAGGTTCATAGTTCATAGTTATATACTAGGCTAATGAGCACAAGGGCCTTTATAAGCCTAGCTGTGCAATCCAGCCCAATTATGTCCTTATGTATCATGGTCATTTATTAGGTGGGCATATATTAGGAATTTTGGTACTTACGTATTATCGCAATCACAGTCCAGCATCACTACCTGATATTGTAATTGTAGCAGGCAGTATCAGAATATGCATGTATCTTACTTAATTCTAATCCATTTCAAAAGCTCAAGCTTCTGTAAATGCTTTTAGTCAAAGTGATTTCATTTCTGGCTTATAAACTTTTGCAGTGTTGTGATGTTGCTACAGACAGCTCTCACCTGCTTTGTTAAACAATTACACAGAAAGGCAAAAATGGCATGGGAAAAAAAAATTACACACTGGCGTTATAACCGTAGTTGGTTCAAAAAAAGATTTGCAGTCACATAAATGTCATGAAGGATAACAGATTGGGATTTCACAAGCAAATTTAGGAACTGACAAGCTACTTCTCTGTACAGAAATGTAAATGTCTGTGTAACTGATGTCATGGATTTAAAAAGTTGTTGGTTGAAACAAGGAGTGTGGACGAATGGGAAAAAGTCATTAGGGTGTTACCAGATTCACGCATACATCTTTTTCCGCCTGACTACCCTCAAGAAAAATAGAAAAAGTAAATATATTTATCGTGTAGATAGGTAGAAAGAAGTAGTGGTTAGAAGGAGTGTTACATTCTCGTCATTACAAACTTTTGACTACATTGACCGGCAGGACTATGGCTTGGAAAACAGCCATTTTTCCTGTTCAGAATGTGGTTGCAGTAATATGTAAGTACCGGAATTTTCTAGAGGTTAGGTAGAGTAAGTTAGCTTTGTCATTACTGTATGCCTCTGTCTATCAGAGACATGGGGGCCAGACCCAGGGTGAATGTCCGGTTTCCCATTCATTGGTCAAGGTCATGCTTAAACAGAGTAAAAGGAGAATCTGAGATGGTAACGTTGCAAATGTGTGGAGATGGTCAGGAAATAGGATGCATATCACCATCAAGAGAAAGCTTAGGTGAGAGGTGTGTGTAGTGAAATTTCTTTTTATATTTAGTCTTTACTTTTTAATTATCTATGTGTAGGTTGGGTTCTTCTTAGGTGTATTTGTAATTAAAGAATGTATGGGATGTGTTAGAGTATGGGCTTGGTGTTATACATACCGCTCAACCTCTAAGAGCAAGAAATCTGGACAAAGTCTTAAATAAAAGTGGGACAAAGGCACCAAACTAGGGAAAATTTTTAAATATTGCTGTTACAAACTTAGAAAGGTGATGGAATAACAGGTTTTGCATTAGCATGGATTTTCTGAAGGGTATGATGTCTGAGACTCAAATATCTGTTGTTATTTTCTTACTTAAATCTTTAATGATTTGCTACTAATTTGCCATAAAACCACAAATGTATGCAAAGTGGACCAAAAATATGAGGCAAAAATCTGTACATTTTCATGCAAGTAATTGATTTCTCCCTAGTACAAATGCATAGTACATCTCATACTATGTATTATTAAAATTAGTAGACTAAAAAAATATGAATAGAAAGATACACTAGTAATACACTAAGCACTTATCAGTGAAACTTCAGAAGATAGCAAAGGGGAAAAAAGCAACATAGAAGTGCCTATAAGGCAAAGAGAGAGATTCACAAATACAGTAACTGGAAAGTGCAGGCTCCCAACAAGTTGGGTGTAGCTTATTAAATTGTGAGAGAAGGGGAGGGGAAAAGTGAAGGGGCATTGAGGGCTATTTTTGATTCTAGTTCTTAAAAACATACAAAAGGCAGGCCATGAAGCAGGGGCGGCTCGTGGCATTGGACTGCCGGACTGCAGCCCCCTCAGTAAAAAAAAAGAAAAAGTACCTTTTTGTGTAGTAGTGACAGTGTATTATTATTTTTTTTGTTTACTGTGTCTCTGCGACTCGGCAAGTTCCTTCCTGCCTCGGCGTTGGCAAGTACGCGCATGCGCACTTTAACCGCCTTGGGTTGCGGCGGTTTTAAATAAAGACTTATTTTTTTGTTTTTGTTGCAGCCCGGTGAGGAAATTAAGGCATCAGTGTGATGCCCAGCAGTCTATGCGGTTCCAAACCACATAGAATTGGAAGGGGTTCGGACTGCGACGTCCGCAGGCACGTACATGACGTTCTTGGGCTAAATGCTGCTGATTTGTTGTCGCTCTCTTCCCGGGCTTTATGTGCTAGAAAAAGAGCGAGAATCAAACAGTTTCAGTTGTGGAATGTGGACTGATTCGTGACTGAGTCAATACCATTGCCAATACTGAATCTGATTGCAAACAGCATTCTTTGGGTGTTTCCTATGGGGAGGAAAGATTTCTGGATTACTGACCTAGCTAGCAGCTACTTAAAAAAAGCCTGCTTTACTTTGTTGCTCGTGACGGAAACGGACAGTCTCAGTCAATCACTCATCATTCACTTTTTTGAGGTAAGTCAAAGGGGTTTTGTTTTAGCTAATGTTAAGAAAATATTCTTGTGCCTGAAGTAAATTATCCTGCTCTTGTAACCCTGTCTTGTACAGATTGTACCTTTCCCAATAATTCAATATTTTGAAACTAGATGGTGGTGTGCAAGCAACTTGATTTATTTTCTAAGTCCTCTGTTGAAAATCGGCTTGTTCCAAGTCGGACTTTCTTGGTAAACAAATGTTAAACAAATGTTAAATAAATAAATATTTGGTAGTCCTGTTTTTTTTTTGTTTTGTTTATTTTTTTACTTAAATTTAACTTATACTCTGACATGGCATTGATATCTTGGAAGGTGGCAGAAATTAATATCTTGGAAGGTGGCAAAAATGAATCACACGGAAATCATTAAAAATGATCTATGCAGTATGGTATTGTTCAGTGGGTAGGTATGCTAGGCAATAACACCCACTCAACCTGGTTAATACTTTATAACTGTACTGTGGTATAGAGAGAGTATTTTAACAAGGTAGTATGCTCTGGTTCTATTGTGGTGTTGTCTGATATGATGTACTTGTACAGTCCAGCACCTGTCTAGAGTGTAAACCCAAGAAAGGTGTGGAACAGCAAAAAGCATTACCTTCATCGCTAGTCAGAGTGTAGGATCATAACAACAGCCAATAAACAAGGCAAGTGAACCTTTGGGATGTGAGAAATATGTGGCAGGAGATGCTTATAATATATACTCCTTTATTCCATGAGCCCCAGGTTAGTGTAGTTTTTAGGCTCAGGTACAACAACACTGGCTTTTACGGCTTGGGCTACTGACCTGCTAATGAACAGCAAATATATGGAATTTAATGGATCCATTATTGTTCATGATTGGTTGAGACATCTCATGTGCTTATTGGGCCATGCGGTACTTAAAAGGATGGCTTTCCTCAAAGGCTTAATGAGTAGATTACTGTAGTGGTGTCAGTAAAGTTGTGCCTTATTGGGGTGAGGAATGGAGGAAAGTCAAACTGTCTGGACTGGTTAATGTGAAGAAATAACCGTGCTTAGTGTTGGAAGTAAAGTAATGCTCCAGTTAAGTTTATCTGCTTACGAAATATATAAGTAGAATCTAAAATGCTGAGGCATCTTGATCTGTTTCATTGGTTAACCTCATTGCTGTCAGTTTATTTCTACATGTATGGTAGGAATGATATTTAAAGATGCACCTTGTGGACCAGGAAGTGCTCTGGGAGATAAGGCTGATTCTGTTGAGAACTCATTCACCCAAAAAAACATTCATTCTATTTCATCTGATTAAACAAAAGTTTATCTAATTTTTTTCCTGTTGAGGTCTTTGAATCTTTCCTCTCCTTTATAGTTGGAGACTTCCTCCTGTCTCTCTCTCTCTCTCTCTCTCTCTGTTGATGGATACTTTTTAAATAAAATATCCTGGCTGGGTTAACCAGGTACTAAGGAGGCACTGTGTTTTAAGGGCTGTTGATGTTTTTTTAATCCTGGCAAGGTGAACCAGATGATAAGGAGGCATTGTATATTGGGGACTATTTGTTGATATTTTTTGTAATATAATATCCAGGCAGAGTTAACCAGATACTAAAGAGGCAGTGTGTTCTGGCTGGGGACTGTTGTTGATTTTTTTAATATAATACTATGGCAGGGTCAGCCAGATACTAAGGAGGCAGTGTGTTTGTTTTGGGGGCTGTTAATGTATTTATTTAATGTAGTATCCTGGCAGGGGTAACTAGATACTAAGGAGGCTGTGTGTTTGTTTGGGGGGCTGTTAATGTATTTATTTAATGTAATATCCTGGTAGGGGTAACTAGATACTAAGGAGGCTGTGTGTTTGTTTTAGGGGCTGTTGATGGATTTATTTAATATACTATCCTGGCAGGGGTAACCAGATACTAAAGAGGCAGTGTGTTTGTTTTGGGGGCTGTTGATGTATTTATTTAATATAATATCCTGGCAGGGGTAACTAGATACTAAGGAGGCAGTGTGTTTGTTTTGGGGGCTGTTGATTGATTTATTTAATATAATATCCTGGCAGGGGTAACTACATGCTAAGGAGACAGTGTATTTGTTTTAGGGGCTGTTGATAGATTTATTTAATATAATATCCTGGCAGGGTTAACTACAAACTAAGGAGGCGGTGTGCTTTGGAAGCTGCTTGACTGTGGATATATTTGTTCTAGTAAATATATTGTAGGCATGGGGTCAAACAGATACTAGGTACGCACTACATTTTGGGGATTACTTGTGGATGAAATGTGTTTTTTTTAGCCTAATCTTTTTGTAGGATCAGTCAAGAAAGATTGGGATGGTGTGTGAATGTTTTGTTGTTGAAACTCTAGCCTTGCATGACTAAAGTGCATGAGTGAACTGAAGTAAGATTACTTGCAAGCTCTTGACTGTATGATGTGAAAGAAATGCAGTAATGTAATCATTGTCTTCTTTTCATTATTTTAGATGTTGTAGGCTCAAAGCAGATATTGTGGGTAGGCAATCAGGCTGGGCGGCTATGCCTAGTATGTGTGAATGAAATGACTGGCCTTACTGTTGTACTTTTGACTTGCTTTGCAAGAGTAATATGCATTCGAGTGAAGTAAGATTGACCACAAGCTCTGAACTCTGGTTACTGTTCATTTGAAAAAATACATATATTAATAACAGTGCTGTCTTTTAGCCTTTTTTTGTAATTTAACCTCGCAAGATCAACTCAGATACTGTATGTGGAGTGGGCAATAGGGGGTGGGGCTATGTGTGAATAAAGCAACTGGCCCTGCTGTTTACTGTTATAATTTTGGCTTTGCAAGACTATAATGGTTGCCTGCACTTTCAGATGAATGTAATCTAATTATCAAATGTATGAATCATTCTAATTGTATGTTATTTCATATCTGTTCCTGTATATACTGAATGTCTGTTTAAAATGTTTGTAATATGTTAAGAGCTTTTATCCTCAGACATATGCTGAAAAGGTGTATTTTGACTAAAGACAGTTGTACTAAGCTGGGTAAACAAAAGTAAAATAAATAATAATATAATATGCATTTGTGTAAGGCGAGCTGACACACATAAGTTGTGACTAATGTTTCTGTCAGCTAAGTGAAATTAATGTAAGTATGTTAATTTAATCCTGGCAGGGTCAAAGCAGATACTTTGGTAATAGGGATGGGGGGGCTGTTTGTGAATGAATTGAGTTGACTGGCACTGCTCTTTACTGTTGTAATTCTGGCTTTGCAAGATTAATGTGTTTTGGTAAGGTCAACAGTTATACAAGCCTGTGTCAATGTTTCTCAGAACCACTGGCACATTAGGCATTGGAGTGACCTGGAACTGTGAATAATAAATTTAAGATAGTACAGTGGGACTTCTGATGAATCTTACTTTTCACTTGTATTTGTACAAAATGCAGACTGATACAGTGCAATGTGTGTTTACATCATATGTGCTCATGATAGTTTCATACAGTCAAGACCAACTACTATTTTGCTGTTTAGAAATGTTTTGTTTTTTTGTGCTGATGTATAAACTAAACACCTCATTAGCTCTGAAATGCGATTGATTTAGTCTAGTATTTGGTAGACTATTTAGCATTGGTAGACTATTTAGCATATGCAGTAGTGATTGAGCAGTTATTTTATGTAAAATGGTAAGCACAATCAATGTTGATCCAACTGTAACATAGCTCCACCCTGTGAAGTTAACCCCACCCCTTTCTACTTGGCCCCACCCCATGCAAGTGTCTCCTGCAGCCCCCCCTTTGATTTGAAGTCACCAGCCGCCACTGCCGTGAAGTACCGGCCAAGCAGAGAAGAGACATTAAACTTGGTACCATTTTGAACACAGCATGATTAGGATTACAGAATGAACAAGTGATTTCCCCTTACAGTGAGTAAAACGACAAGCCTGTAAGCTTTTGCAGGGATGAATGCTCTGTTTACCCTGCTGCAGTCTTTAGGAGAGGGGTGCAGTCCACAACTATCTGGAATATATCAAACATCTATGGATAGCTGTTGAAGAATGATGTATAAAAAAAATGAGACAAAATAGAATAGTATTAGTGTCAAGAAAACATGGTACATATGTAGACAATGAGCTAAAGAAAGAAAGAGCATTAATAGAGATAATTTGGCGGGTAAAATAATTTGCAAAGGTGGGGCGCAGTTGGAAATGCTGACTTATGGGGTCAAAGTGTTGGGGGGATGAGGAAAGATCATGTTTTCACAACACATGTAAAAAAGACATCACTATATGGTCAGATGAACTTCACAGGGGTGTGATTGATGTAGTGGAAGAAGATAATTCCTGTCCAGCACATGGCACACAGCATGCAGCATATTATTACAAAAAGTGGTTGCATTCAAAAACCATTACTGCTGCTCAAACAACAAGTAATAACTCTGAAAACATGTGTCTGAAAGCACAGTTTTTAGAGAAGTCAGCACCAATAAGGTAAATAAAGTTTGACATTCAGCTCACTTTGTAGCTCCAGCATAAGTAAGTTTCTCCCACAGAAACTAAATCTCATTATTAAACCATGGTGGCACCTTGTTCGTGTCCTATGAGCATAAAACTAAGTTTTACAGAATACAAAGTATATGATTAGTTGTGCTGCTGGTGATACAAAGAGAAGCATTACCCCTAGTACTGTCATTAACAAATATAATGGTTCAACAGTCCTGTTGACAGTGATGTTCACACATATCTCAACTGCACCAAAACTGCAACTACAATAGTTAGAAACCTGAGCACAATTTAAGAAACTGCACCTCCATGAAGTTTAAAGAATATATTCATCCTGACAACCCTATTAACACTTTAGTTTCCCATTTCAAAACAAATCTTTGATATGCAGCTTGGGTTTGCATCTTGGTTACTTGATATCTAAGATATCAGTGTAGTAATGTTGATATTTTGGCTTCACTCCAAATTAACAACATGTGTTAAACATATTTTATTTTTCTTTCAAATGATAAGGAACATACTTACACCTCAAAATCAATAATAGGAAAATGGTTTATGTAGTTGCAATATATATTCTACCAGATAAAAACATTACCACAGTGGGAAATATTGTATACTGGGTATCCCAACATATTCAACATGAAACAATAATACTAGGGACTTGAACATAAACTGGAAGCTTATCCATAGCAACACCTGCTCTGATTCTATAAACCAAATGGACTGTCAAGCAATCAACTTTAGATTGGATTTTAACTAACAGACTAAAAAATTAGGACAGATGGTAGCCTTCCAGACAGCCTAAGTGACCATCACTACCTACTCAAAAAACTTTGACAAAAGATACTTCTATCAACACATTGTCAGAATAGGACTGGAAAATACTAAAATCTATGCCTAAAAACATATCTGTTAGACTCTGCTGTCATACACTTCAATGACACTCTGGTGTAATACAATTCAGATAGATATTCCTAAAAAGTCTCAATAGCATTGATCCAATATGTACCACAATGGTCATATCCAATACTGCACAATGGTTAACACAGGAAACTAAGAAATTATCGCTCCAGTGTGACAATAACTGGAAAGAGTGGCACAAAAATAGAGCACAAAATGTATACCAACTTTTTAGGTAGCTAAGGAACAGGACAAAATATCAAATAAAACATGACAAGAAAACCTGTTATAACATTCTTCAAAATAATCATCAAAACAACCCAAAACTCTTCCAGACATCCATAAACAAACTTTTACATTCATGCCAAACTATCACCCCCCCCCACATCCAACTATTTTATACAGACAATATTGTCCCTCACAAGTATTACTACTTCCACTACTCTTTCAGTACTTGCAGCCTCTACTAAATATTCTCCTCTATTTGACTTCATCCCAGTACCTACCTCCACAATTAAAAAACTCCTACCTTAGCCAAAGCCAACAATCCTTAGCTGATGACTATCCTTCATCAGACTAGTTAAAAACAGCTGCAGACAGAATTGCTTTTCCATTTGATATATTGATAAATAGATCTATATCCAAAAAATATTGTTCTATCTAAAAAGAAAATCTTCTATACTTTTATACAAATGTGACATATTTACAGAGTTTAATAGCTACAGGCCCATAGTAATCCTCTCTCCTTATTAAAAATACTTTTTGAAATGTATTCATGCTCAGCTTCTACAACACCTAAATTCAAATAATATACTCTCGGAAACACAGCATGATTTCAGATCCCACCACAGTACAACCACTGCTCTCCTTCCCTTCAGCAACACTACTAACCAGCATAGGAACAATGGTAACCTAGTGTCAACTGTGTTCCTAGACTTATCCAAAGCTTTTAACACTGTATGTCACCAACATTTATACACTGAACTTGCTTCTATAGGTCTCTTTCAATCCTGCCTTACATAGTCCCTTAGTTATCTATCTAGAAGTCAACAAGCAGTCAAATGGTAATAGGGCCTTTCCTCCTCCCTCACAGTTAACATAATGCTCCATCAGGGCTCTAAATAGGACCCCTTCCCTTTAATATTTTTATGAACAATCTTTACACTGCCATAGACCAAGCAAATCAGGTACAATATGCAGATGATTCAACTTTAATATGTACAGTCCTCACAATATCCAAACTACAATAAATCATTCACATTTCTTTTTCTTCAATTGAAGCCTGGCAGAAAAATTCAAACATGCTCCTCAGTCCTAATAAACAAACTGATGCTTTTCCCCTCAAAACATTATCTCAATCAAAAACAATCTTAGTTACATCTGCAAATAATATTACAATTGAGGTAGTGCCACATTCGAAATTACTAGGCATTGTAATAGATGTCAACCTTAAATCTGATTAATACGTTCTTCAAATAATTAAAAAGATCCACCAGAAACTTGATTCCCTTTACAGGGCCAAACAGTATCTTTCGGATGCAGCAAGAAAAAAACCTAGCCTCATTCTATTTGCTTCCAACCCTCTTATATGATTCACCTATCCTTACAAACCTAAGCTCTATACTGAAATCCATACTAGCCTCCTATTGCAAAAAAATGGCTCTGTTTTCTCCTAACACCATACACTCAACTCAACATTGCCAAGCCTTAAAAACAGCAAAACTGGCTACAGTTCAGCAACTACCAAGCATACTTTCAAACAATGTATACATTTCAAACTATTTTATCCAGGAAAAAAAAGCCCTGCATTAAAAATATACGATTGTCTTACACATCCCCTAAAAAAGAGCTTTGTTCTGGTGATAAATTTCTACTAAGCACTAATAAAGGAAATAATTCATCCAGACATGTTAGAAAGATAGATATGCTTCTCAGAGAAATCCCATTTTCTTGAACAGGTTCCCCATCGATGTGAAGCAGAGTTCCTCCCTAATTTTATTTAAGCACAACTTGGACCAATTGATGGGTAATTGGAAATTCATCTCTGGTCTGGTGCCTATGTCTCTGATGGACAGAGCCAGTCAGTAAATCACACTCTACATAAATCAAGTTTGGAGGTCACACTTGGGATGCATGGCTTGGCTTATAAGGGCCTCAGTGGTCATTAGCCTAGTATACACTTATGAACTTATCAAGCAGGGCTGACCATATTCCAGTTATATCTCCAAACTTTGGAACACCATCTCTACACAAGTGAAAGTGACTAACAAACTCCCAAACTATAAAATCCAGCTCAAACAATAACTTACCCAATCCTGGTCAGGCTTGTGTTCATTACCAGGTTGAGACCTGTAGTGAAAGCACAAATTTCTTATTACCTATCATTTTTCCCCTCCTGAACTTGAATCATTACACCCATAGCAACTTTCACTCCTACACTTAAGTCGATACACCTTTCTTCATCCCCCTCAAATACAACTTCACATCTCTGTCTTTCTCTAACTGCCTCCATCTACTGCTCTAAACCTCTCAAGCATTCTCTTTATACTCAAGTTATAAACCTTTCAGATGCACCACTTTGCAACTGTCAGCCTAGACAGAACTAATCATAAAACCCGCTCTTTCACTCATATGCTATTACCACTGCCATTCTATATACCACTATCTCCCAGCCTACATAATGTTATAACTTACAAACCTTTATGTATAAAAATTTAAGAACACTAAAGTTCTTTGCAACAATGCTTTCCCTTCTGCAGTCCATTTACTTCATTGTTATGAAACAATATGTTCACTATCATATATGGATATGACATAGCTCTCAACCCCCAGATTTTTGCTTCATATATTTGCTCTGTTCCTCATAAAATTTGTGGTTTTCTTGTACATTATCGAAGACTGAAGATAGTAAATAATGACAGACATTTGACTTTCTGACTTCATATCGCTCAAAAATGCATGCTAACTTAAAACATGTTAGTCTATCAACTTTCTAAGTTTATAAGAGCTGTATTTAAAATCTGTCCTTATTTTTGGGCTACTGTACCCCATTATTTTTGGCTTTGTCCAGATTTCTTGACCTAAGAAGTTGAGAGGTATGCCCCCCACAACTCCCTGTTGTCATATATGCATGGGTGGCACTCAGCTCTAACAAGGAGGAGATGTTATCTTTGCCATGAAAACTTAAGATTCCCTTGGTATGTTAGATGGCAAGGTATGCTGTATCGAGATACTACTAAACCTGAGATGCTATGTGGGCACAATGCAAATCTGAGAGACGTAGGTACCTGAGAAAGTGATGATATCCTGCAATACAGCATATCCCTGATAATGAATTTGATGCACTACATAAAAATCAAGATATACACTAATTTTATATGCAGCTGTGATCATACTTAAGGACCAATCAGCTTTTGATCTTCTTGTATACAGTTTATATTACACACAACAATTGAGTCTCAAGCTGGAATTATACAGTGAATCATTTCTATTATTATTATCATTAAAGTTTATCTAATTACATTAATTAAGCTATGCAGTATGATCAATGTGTCTATGGCTCATTAACTAGTAAGGTATCTTAAATATGCATTGCTATATTATAATATAGAGTGCAGCAGCAGGATTATATTTGGTTTCTGTATGAAGCTAAAACTCACAGTCATGTTACCTTATAAGTGGGTAACTAAATATTTCTGAAGTATGATTTGGAGGTGAAAATTAATAACAGCACACAACTGGTCCATAAGATCAAGCTTTTGTTAACAGGAGAACAAAGCCTGTGACCACAGCTAGGCAACTTATGGTGTCTAAGGAATAAGTCATCTCAGCCAGTCTGATGCCATGCTGAATGTTGATGTATGTATATAAATAGAAATAAAAATGATTAACAAATACATGGCTGTGACCATCTCTTCACAATTCACTCTAGCCAAAGTTTCCTCTGACAGCCAGGGCTTAACCATAAAAAAAATTAAGGTGATGAAAAATATCTTCATTTACTGCACTAGATGTAGATTTTAGCCTGCTATATTTTCCATCATAAAATCTAACCTGGAGTCTTTGAACATTTTTCTTGTTTCTGCTGAAGTATTATTTTTTCTTTTTTTTTTAAATAATGTTATATTTTATGTTACTTTTATATGTTCTGATAAGTGACTGACAAGAAAGTTCATTAGTAAAGTATATTTATTTATCTATCTAATTCAATTTGCTTACCTATTATGTCTAAGTCATGATTCCTTTTCTGGGGAGACCTCAGATATAAAACACAAACAAACAAAAAAATACATTATATGAACTAAATAAAATGGCATATATAAAGATGAAGAACCCTACATTGCAATCCATTTGCTAAATTAATCCTTGTACAAACCTATATACACTTATACCAAAACTAAACCAGGAGCATTTATTCATTTGTCTGATTATTTGATTAATTTTAGTCAGGGTTGAGGGGGGTGCGGTCCTCGCCCTAAGTAGCTGTAAGGCAGTGAAACTAATTTCAGCTGAGACAACAGCCCATTGGACAATACATGTACATTTACTCACTCATGGCAGGCAAACATAGTGCATACCTTGTTTGGCAATACTTTTCTCTTTAAACCCACATAAGATTTTTAGTTTTTGTTTGTTTGTTACAAAAATAAAACATATCTAGGTTGAAAAAAATATATACCGACAAATGATGCATCGTCTCAACTGTGTACCGCTTTGGTGGAACAGTTTCTGAATGAACAAGTACAGCAGCAAAGCATGTTTCTGACAAGCAGCGATAAAAACGTTACCGCAGTCTTTTCAGCAGCTGCTCCCATTCATAGACTCTCTGGGACCGAAAACTCCTGACTTTGGCTGCTGTACTGGAATGGACTACTGCAAGAAGCACTACAAAATTAGTAGTACAATTGCTAATTTAGGCTTCTTTTCTCCTTCCTCCACACACAGGATACCTTCATTTAACTTCTCAACTTCTTTCTTCGGCTTTTCCCAGTTAGGGGTCACCACAGCAGATCACCTGTCCACTCATGATTGGCAGTGGAGTTTTGCAGTGTCGTGTTGCCAGCCCAGCACCCAACCTTCCACAGAAGACACACACACACACACACACACACACACACACACACACACTCACACCTAAGGCCAGTTTAGAGTGTCCAATCCACCTGCAGCATGTTTTTGGGATGTGGGAGTAAACCAGAGCATCCGGAGGAAACCCACTTTCTCAACAATAATTTAAATTTAAAAAATGATTGACGACATACTTGGAGAAGCCTTTCAGGAAATTAGAATCAGGTCACCGGACTGGCACCTCTAATCACGTCTCCATTCATGACTTGCTATGGCACATGACAGAAAGAAGAAAAACAAGGAAGTGCAGGTTGCATCAGAAAAATATAAAACTTTTGTAGTGCATTTTATGACGTCAACAAGAAATTGCAGATTTTTTTTTTTTGTATGCCAGGTTGTATCATGGTTTAAAAATAAATGGGAGGGCATGCACCCCTACGCCAAACCCTGACTCCACCTCTGTAATTTAAATTAGCGTTATAGCAACAAGGCAGGAAAATCATTTTTAAGATCAAGTCAGAGGGGAAAATAAAAGGACAAACAGGGTATCCTCTATATGTCCTGAGGTTAGGGTGTGTGCACACACACATATTATGTATGTGTGTGTGTGTGTGTGTGTGTGTGTGTGTGTGTGGGTGGGGGGTGTATATACATATAAATTTATGCAAGGGTTTGCATTCAGATTTTTAAATACATTTTTAAATAAAATGTTTGTATAATTTTGGGGCATGTTAAAATTCAGTAACATGGTTTAAAAAGTGTGGAGCCTTTTGAAATTTTAAAATCTTAAACTTGGCATTATGCAACTTGTCATGTGATCTTGTGATTCTAAAAGGAAGTGATAGTGCATACTTTCTTATTCTGAAGAAGTCTATGTGCACTCACTGACGAAAGCGCTCAATAAATTGTGAAGTCTTGTCAACCAGGTGTCTCTTTCACGGCATTGTTCCTATGTCCAGAGGTTAGATATAAAACAGGTGATTTCCAGCAGGTGAGCTAGAAGTAAAAGGCAGCACTACTGGTCCAAGCATCTATTTACAGAACAAAATAAGTAGACAAGCAAAGAAGCAGAGTCCAAAACAAGTATAAACAGAACAGTAAGTGGTGCAGTAATTCACAGAAACTAAAGACTGCGTACAAAACGTATAAAAGCAATGTCAGTGCCAGTCTTATTAAGACATAGGCAACAGTGTAATATTAGTGTTTGATCCTCAGTAAGCCAGTTGTGCTATGTAGTACAAAACTGAACTGCAAGGAGTACAGAAAGCAGGCTACTAATATTGTAAATACGCATGTTAGTGGAAGCAGATAAAAACAGTGCATAGTGATAAAAACACAGAACAGGCATAATTCAAATTTCAAAACAAGTAGCTATAGAAGATGTTGTGTATTTGGAATATACTCTAAAGTCTCTAATTAATAATAAAAAATATTTTTTAATTTTAAGGTTGGTGAGAGAGGAACAGATACTGTCAGTCAAGCACAGATGAAATGTTATTTAGCAGAAACTGTCAGTTATAACATTATTAAAGCATAAACATTTAAACATGCTAAAGGAGTTAAATTCAAGGCTTGTGAGATGAACAGATAATGCCAGAGAATATAATAAAGAATCACGGTCAGCAAAGTATATTACTTACAACATTAAGACAGCTTTGAAACATATTAAAGGACATAAAACAAAATCCCACATATAACCTGGCTAGTGCAAGTGGCTGAGGATACACATTTGGGGGCAAAATCTATAAACAAGTTAAAGGGAGATTTGCTGAGCAGTTTAAATAGAAAGGAAGTTTTGAATGAAGGTGTAATAAAATTCTAAAATGAAAAATGGTGGGGAGGGGGCCCACGGTGGCTGCTACTGCCACTATTCAGAAAACAATATGCAAAATGTTAAATAAATAACTGTACCAACCTGGTCCTTACAGGCAGGAGCTCATATTTAGCACATAGTGCCCATTGGGTCAGTTTATATTATATGTATACTTCTGCTCATGTTTTCAGATCTAATAAATGAAACTCATTGGACCAGATTTTTACTAACACTAGTTGATGACAAAATATTCTTGAGCTGGTATTTACACATTTTAGTGTCATCATGCACAACTCCACTAGTAATGCCCTCTCTGATAAAATCAGACCATAAGCTAGTAACCTTTTCTGTTAAGGTATCTAAATCCCCTGAAACAAATAGATTTGAATGTAAAGACTTCAAGAGCATAAATCTCCTCATTGTCTATGATGAAGCCTTGAAATATTCACTTATAACAATATCATCCTAGGCATCGCCTTAGCAGATAGACTCACAAAGGAGTTTTATAACCACATAAATAAATGTATAGAATTGTTAGCCCCATCTAGATCCAAATGCAGTGTGAACTTTAAAAGCAACTGTAATAAAATCTACAATAAAAGTTAAAACAAAATCATTAAAGAATTCAACAGATACATAGACCCGCAAGGCAAGGAAAATATTAGAAATTTCAGTAAAATAAAAAAAAAAAAGATAATTAGATCTAGTAAGGCAGCCCCCGTGAATTCAGATTGGCATCTAATGGCAAGGAAATAACAAATCCTTCTTTAGTTATTTAGAAAACAAAGAAAAAGACACTGAGCAGAGTGCACAACTCATTAAAATAGCAAAACCTTTTCAGACACAGTGAACTTTGGCAATACACTAGTAAATGCATATAGTGCAAATGTTATTCCTGAGATGACTATCTAAAGGTCTGTGACACCAGTATCTTTGAAATCTCCATCATCATTAAAAGACATCTATTGAAAGTGCTGTCCAAGGCTAAGAACATTTCCTCCATGGGTGCAGATAACATACCAGGCTGTTTGCTAAATATGCTCTGGTAGAACCTTTCCATAAGCTATTTAATTTGAGCCTGGCTATGTGCTCAATCCTGGAAGTATGTGTACAGCAATGCTGATAACAATGAATATATCTGGCCCTACTACCAACTCTGGAAGCTATAGGACCATTAGCCAGAATGGGTCTCATTTGTAAAGCTGCAGAACATATTTTAACAGACTTGATTAACATGTAATTACAAATCTCACTCGGCTAGATCTGTCATAGTTTGTTTTGTGAAAGGTAGATCCTGTCTAATGAATCTGGTAAACTTCTCTGAAAAGCTAACATAAGCTGCTTTCATTAGTTACACAGTACACACAGCCTACATTGATTTGGCCAAGTCATTTAATACTGTCCCACTTGCTAGCAAAATTAATAAACAAAATGTAAATTGGCTAAATGACAGAACCCACATGATATGAATGTCAGGAGCAGCATCCGAGAACATGAAGGGCACTGATTATACACCACAGGGCTTGGGGCTGGGACCACATTTGTTCTATATTTGCTTTTCTGATATATGACTAATCAGGTTTGTGGATAGGAGTCACTGTCAAATTCCCTAAGGCACAGAAGCCCTGCAGCAGGAACTTACACTTACAAATGCCTTGAGTATTGAAAATAGGCTTGATTTAAATGTAAAAATGCAGCATTGTCTCATTTGGCAGGCTAGCCCAGCATATAGCATTGGCAATACCCCATTTCAATATTAACGCATAGTTAGAAATCTGGAAACTTTGGTTGATAATTTCCCCTCCTTTGATCACCATATAGCAATGGTTGTTAGGAAATTCTTCTACTTTGTACTACTGATCACCAAGAGAATATCATCCAAACCAAAAATGTTATTGTCCCCTTATATTCAGCACTGATCAGACCAGTTATAGAATACAGTGCCTCCTATGGAATGTACTTCTCCAGACATAGCAAACAGCAGGAAATACTCCAGAGAGGTTCCTAAGAAAGATAATCACAGGCTTAAAATTGCTACGTTTCCAGAAAAAAAAAAAAGATAGGTCCCTCAGAGGAAACCTACTTCTTGCCTTCTGAGCAATCAGCCCAGTAGTCTAAATCTCTTGTACCTTCAAAAACCAAACAGTCCCAGAAATACCAGAACATGGGCTCTACATTTGCTTCAGCAGATCAATAAAACAAGGTGGAGAGACTGATTCATTACTCAGCATTTTCCTCACCTCTGGAATCGACTCCTTCTGCAGATAAACCAGTGTGATAAACTATTTTCCTTCAAACGGGACTTGGATAATTGGATAGGTATTCATAAATTTACCTCAGACTTGACTAGCCTCGTCCTACTTGAGATGGGAGATACAGTCTAAGGTGAGAGCTGGCAAGGCATAATGGTCACAAGTCTCGGTACCCCTTAATACCCTATAATTCATGTGATTCACATAGACCTCAAATATCATCTTTAAATTTATGACTGTCTCTATTTCCTCCAACTGATGATTACCTAGTTAACTTTGAGCCTTAAAACTCTTTTGACTTCCTTGCATGACATATACAGAACTTATTTCTGCAAAATATTCTGTTTCTAAAATGTAGTCCATATCTTCCAACAATAGTTGTTCATCCATACACCTACCCATATTTTCACACCAACCTATGTCAAATTATATATTTTTAATGTATTTACAGAGTCATTTTCACTAGTGATCAAATAGAGCATTCCAGCAAAGCATCTAGCTTCAAATGCACCATGCATACACCCTTTAAAAATTACAGAAAAGATTTATGCTATGAGTCGAGAAAAATATATAAGGGTTATGCTAGGAAGCTATTTTTCCCTGTATTTTTGTTGCCAAGTTTGCTTATGAATCCCAAGAGTTTAAGTTTAACAAACAGCTCATTGAATGTTTTATCTACTTTTGCAGGCACATTTTTTTAGAATTTTTATTAAAGAGAAAATCTCATCTGAAAGTCTCATCTAAGGTTGGTTGCAGCTTGCTGGTTCACAAAATTGTGCAAACTTTTTTGAATAGATTCAGCATTCGACATTGTAACATCTCTAGTTTACATATAGATGAAGCTGTTTTTTGTCTTCCATTAGATTATAGCATTACTTTTTTTAATAATTGCATGCATGCTTACTACCTCACACTATAAAACTGTTTACAGTTTGTGCAAGGATGATGCAATGTTTAGGTCTATAAACTGTTGCATTCTGAATGTGCTGCAGTCCTATTCTATGCTCAGTAAGTAGGCCCCTGAATAATTCTGCACCTGATATACAAGTATTAATGCATTGCCAAGTGATGATGGTATTCTCCCTACATCTAATTATGCAGTTATTTAAAAAAAATTGTAACTTGAACCACTATAAATGATAATGCATTGTGTGAACATATGTGTTGCCATGCTACATTTTCATGCCCTGTGCTTTGCGAACTATAAAATCAGAATTGAGTCCATTATACACACATTATTGCATGCCTTTTTTTTTTTTTTTGCGTTGTAAAATGTGTTGTAGTAAAATAAGAATGAATAGAGCCACTATTAATGCATGTCTGTTATAAGCAGTATTACAGCACACCAAACATGAAAGTTAGAGAACTGCAAAGTAATGCATGCTACTGCAGTATGTCTACCTCATTTCTATGTATTAAAGCATTCTGCAGTGAAATAATGTGATTAGTAGACATTGTGTGATTATAATTGTCATATATTAACAATGTAACATGCAGATATGCATAGTCCTTGAGTGTGGGGCCCCCAAATAGGTATGTCACCATGAAGGTGGTTAAGTTTAGCTCTCAGGCCCACAGCCCTGAGAATGAGCATGGAACTAGCATGGGATGTGAAGGGCTTAGTTTGTATGTCCACTCTTAAGCTAACCCTCACACCTTGTGGCAGAAGCGAAACAAATGGGCCAGTTTGACAGCCAGAAAAGAAGAGCTGATATTCAGCAAAAGGTGGTGAAAGATAAAAAATGTCAAACTGTTTTAAGTGGTATTGGTTAGAGATCCCAGCTGTTAACATCTGCAAGACATTAAACGACATATTCTTTGAAGAACTCCATGATACATCTAAAATAGTTGTTATATCTCTTACGTATCAGCTGTGCTTCACATTTTTTTACTTGATTATAAAATACTGATATCACCTTCATATCATTAATTTTCCCTATTGAATGTTGCTCATATAATGGTTGCCACAGGACGCATACATTAAAATTCTAGTAAGTTTTGAAGTTTGATGGCCTCTGTATAGTCATTACTGAAATAATAAAAAAAGATGTTTCCGAGAGGTTGTCTTTTAGTATAACTGTAAAGAAAGACTGGACACCTTTTTTATTTTTTGGGAGGATGAGTGAAATTAGAGATGGTAGTGTCCTACTACAAGCAAAGGAACAGCTGTAATCAAATCACTCATCACTATCTAAACATCATAGTACATTCCTGATGCATATGATAATTATAGAAATAAATATGTAGGTGACAATTCAGAAATGAAAAGCAAAAAGCATTAAGTAAAATTAAACTATGAGTAGTTACATGGGTGGGGCTGTTTCAGAGACACTGGTAGTGCTGTCAAGCAATATGGCAAAACTGCTTGATCTGCATTTTATGTCAATGACTAAATAATTATATAGTAATGAGGCCAATTCTGAATGCAAATAAGGGTCAACAACACAGGATTAATTCAGTTATTTATAAAAATTGTGTGACAAGCTGTGGACACCAGCACATTTGTGCACTGTCATTTTTAGCTGAAAAGGGACAGAGACTACACTATTAGCTACGACACTATTAGCCAAACAGTATATATTAGGGGCATTCTCACGCAGAGTTTCTGCAGTGGTGCACTTCTTCATAGTCAGTCAGGATTAGCTCTGGGCAAGCCTTATATACCATTACCTTACATCAGAGACTTAGTCAATGCTATTGTGCAGACAGAGACACCATATGGAAACTTACAAATAAGTGCTGTCCTCACATGAAATCTTGTGGGACAAATCAATGCCAGTCCCTGTGCACTCTAAGGTATTTATGGCATTGACTATAGAGAACATGGTTGATATATCACAGGCTCTTGACTCATGAATTCTAAATCCATTCCTTTTATTGCTGCAGCATGTGAAGACATATATGTGTTTCCAGTGGACTGCAGAGAAGATAGCCTGCTTCCCTGAGGTACTAGACTCATTTACTGCACTTACAGCACTAACAATGCACCATATTTTTCACAGGGACACTGGTGTATGAAAGGGTTTCCACTCAATCAAGTTCCTGGTGGTTCCAGGTGGTTGGGAATTATGTGATATTTTGTACAATGTGTCTGTTTACCATCCAGACAGTTCTCACGATTCCCACATTGAAGACATATCAGATCTATGCTAGCAATTTATTTAGGGTGACTTTCCACAGGGTCATCCTATTGGCAATGCCAGATATGCCCAGGAGCCAAAGCTCATGACACCAATTCACAATGCACAGAGCATGACTGAGATGCAATGCAACAGTATACTGTTTTGGGCCCACAGCTTCATAAAGCATGTGTTTGAATTATTGAAGGCCCACTACTGCTGCCTAGATTCATCTGGTGTCTCACTGCAGTATGGTCCAGAGATCTTTAGCAAGATACTTGCTGTTTGTGCAGTACTGATCAACATGGGGATATGCAGACAGCAAGAGCAGAGCATTGCCATGCAAGGACCATACAGACTTGAGCCAGGAGTGGAGGATGTGTCAGCTGAAGTACTGTTAGAAGAATCAGCTGCTGAGGAAGACTATGCTAGGCAGACACAGGCACAACACGCTGAAGCACTGGCACATGGACAGCATATTTTCAACAAGTATGGGCCAGATTAGGCATTACAAAGATAAACAGCCATGCATGTGGTACTACACATATGCTATGCTGTATACTAACTGGCCACACTAGAGAGGGACAGTGACAGGGACTAGCAAATGGCACATTGGGGGAATGGGGAGAATAAGGATATGCAAGGAGATGAATAACACGGATAGCTGATTGTAGGGAGCTGGAATAATGTGCAGAGAGGGGTGGTGTTCCCTTGGGGGTCAAGGGTCCAAATGTAATAGTACTTGGTATGTATTACAGGGACACAGCTGTTATAGATGTGGTTGCACTCTGATGTGAAAGATGTTGTGGTACATCAAGACTGTGAACATTCTTGGCATGGGGCATCACCTCTGAAGAATACTATGGACAAATATACCCAATGGCAAGAATAAAGGCACTCTGCAAGACCACAACTGTCTGATTGTGCCATGTGCATGCTTTCAACATGGCTATACCATGTAATGCCAAGCCAGACTCATCACTGGTGGATGGCATGGAGATAGCAGTGTGTGACTATGCACTACCTGTCCTGTGGAGTGTACCTATGAAGTAGGCAGATGAATAGTTTTCAGGAAATGTTGTCAGCCTCCATCGAGGCAGAAGACCTCATGGAGGCTTTGGAGGAACTGAGGTGCCTGATGATAAAGCCAACCAGCTCATCCATGTACTGTATGCTCTCACATACTTAGTAACACATGCTGAGCAGTGCACCTCTCATCTCACATGGGATAGGTGAAATAAGCTCATGCCTGCATGACAGTTCTATACATCAGTTGTGTAATTCCCATTAGAACACTTACTTTGAGCAATGAGCAGGAGCCATGGCACTGACAGCTACCAACCTGTAGCATCAGACCTATGTCCTCATGATCTCTGGTATTGGTGTCACTGTCCACAACTGATGCATGGCAAAGAGGAGGTGCTTTCTGCTATATAGTGGTGTTGTACATCACTTTCCCTTTAACAGTGCTCTGGAGAGGTGAGATCAGGTTGCATAGGCAACAGGGCTGTGTCTCTGGAGACAGGTGATATTCTGCCCTCCACAGGTACTGTTGCTGAGAGTTACATTCTCCCTAACACTGTGCTACTGTTAGGCTGACATCATCATCAGTGTCTGATGTAGCAACAATATCAAACATGCCCTATTCCACATTAGAGGACCTCATGACTGTAGTATAAGTAAAAGCAGACAGATAAATATTAGTGTGTAACACTGCAAATATGTGACAATCAAACTTCCCAGTGCTTTAACAACACTACAGATAACAGCAGATGCACAGAATCCAAAGAAATGCATGTTGCATCATATGCCTTCACGCCTGCTTTCCAGATGTGCCTGTGTAGGAGATGTAGCAGTGCCATAACCCCAGAGATACTTGATACTGCTTTAGGAGATATAGCAGTGTCAAGTATCTCTGGGGTTATGACACTGCAGTGCTACAACACCATGCTACTGACATAAGGAAATACCAGCTTGGTGCATACCCAACAGAGACAAAGCATGGTGCAGCCAGGTCATCACCCAAATCCAGGCCTCCATCAAGTATGAGTTATTATGCATTGCAATGTTTTAAAAAAATGTTTTATAATAGTTAATCAATGTTTTCACTGGATTGGCTGAATTGGGTCATGGAATGGTTAGGTTATGTATTTAAACTTGCAGTTAATTATGTTAGTTGTTCTGAAGAAGTTCTTAATGAACAAAAGTGCTTAACCAATAAAATTTGCCAGATATTGGTTATCAGTGTGCCTCTTCCAGTTTACCATTATACACACATTTGATCCATTGTTGCAGTGTAACACATCCCTCTCTGTATGAAATGCCTACCAAGGACATAGACCACTTCACACAGCCTCTCAATTATACATCTCACAGGTTATTGTTACCAACACCTGTGTCCTGTCCTCTCTCATTAACCGTGTCAACACTCCCTGTCAGCCACTTGCTCTGGGCCAGCCCTCATACACATATCTAGTCTCTTTCCCTACTCTTACCAAGCATATGTACAATGCTTCTATGTTCTGAAAAGCAGTCTACTTATTTAATGCACACATCCATCACAGCACTACCTGTGCTCCCCAACACCTTTCTAAACCACCTTACTCATGTGTGTTAATCCTAGCCCAATACACTGCATTACTAAAAACCCTTTCAAGATCAGTACCACTATACAAGACAAAAGGGCCCTGACCACACACAACATGAAATGGGCACAATGCTAATCATTACTCTAACCCTAACCCATGAACACTTGCACAAACACACTAAGTGCTATAATGCAATCTTGCATATTTTCACATCTACCAACATTTCAGTAAAGCATTTATCTTTCTGCACACTTCCAGTGGCGGCTTGTGCCATCAGACTGCAGGACTGCAGTCGCCCCAGCTATGAAGAAAAGAAAAGAAAATGTTTTAAAATAAAATATTTATAAATAAAATTAGTTATTCAACATTTCCTGGCTGGCTGCCATGCTCTAAGCGTGTCCGACTAACTTGCAAAATCACGGAACTCGAACTGCGCATACTCAGAGAGTTCCAGGTTTTTTTTTTTAAATAGTTTCTGACTGTGTAAATCTAGACTGCTGTAAAAGCAGTCCAGATTAAAGAGAGAAGGCATCAATGTGATGCCCAGAAGTCTGTGTGGTTTTAACAACACAGGAAATTGGAAGGGGATTGGACTGCCACGTCCGCAGTCACGTATGTGACGTGGATGGCTGGATGGGTACTGATTGGTTTTTGCTCTCTTCCCAAAAAAAGAGAGCGAGAAACAATCAGTGTAGTGGCACAGTACTTTTGCTGTGCTACACTACCATTGGTAAAACTAGTTTGCTTTGCTGAGAAAGTTCAGAGTTGAACTTTGCCTAATCCTTCATTCCTAACTTCTGTGTTCACCTTCTTACAACTAACGGTAAGTCAGTGAAGTCATTAGTGGTGTATGTGTCAGATGATAAACTTTTATAATTTTGCGTGTCATATGGTATTGACTCATTTTTTATCAGCACAAACCATAAGATTTCTTTACTTTTCTAAACAATTTGTAGAACGGTTAGGATGTGAATGCCTATAGATTATTAAAGTAACTTGTTCTAATTTCTGGCAGATGCTGCAATTTTTTGCCTTTGATGTTTTTATTCTGTTTTCAGTGTCATAACCAATTGATTTAAATCGTATCTAAATCAATGATCTTTATCTAAATGGTATCAGGCAGTTTCTAGTTGTTTCTAGTTACTAAAATGCTTTTGTTTTGAAGTTTTTTTTCTCTCTAGGTCTGTACAAAAAATGAGCATTACCCAAGTGTACATCCTGGTTAACAAATATTTATAAATAAATATTTATAGAGCAAGGAAAGACATCAGCAAGAGAACATAATTTACATATTTGATAATATAACTATATACAAATTGACAAAGCCATATTTAGCATAAGACTGGTAATTATTGCATGCATATTTACAGAACTAGAAATCTCTGAGCAGGATTATATCATTCTGCATTAACTGCAATATAAAATGTTAGTTATTATGTATTTTGCATGTTGCCATCAAATTTTTCTCTAAAACGGCTATATGTGTAAAAGTCTGTTAGGTAATTTACAATCCTGGTTCTAGGCTCATTTTTAATATTTTGTGATGCGTGGTTTCAGTTATTTTTTTCTAGACGTGTGGTGTTGTCTTTGAAAAGGCTTTTCTGTGCTAAAGTAAGGCTAAAAATGACCTTGCTTAAGGCTGCAGATGCTGCCTTTGTGACCGAAATGGACAGATACATGAACTGATTTGTAGTTTTATGGTTAGCATACACAGTAATTGTGATATAGAAGTTGTCCGTTTCAAATTTCTTGCTAGTTTAATTTGGAGGCATTTTCTCTTTTAAGTTTTGCTACGAAGTACGAACTACCGTATGATGAAAACATTTCTTTGTACTTTTTTTTGTAATGTTCTTCAGGTTTACTGTGAAAGCTAGATGGTAGGTGTGACAAGGATTTAAGCTTAAATGTATACTACACAGTATGCACGTGCAGCATGTGATGTGGATATTATTCTGGGTTAGGTTAGTCTTAGTCTGCTAAATTAATATGAAATGCATTCTGCTCTGCACTGAAGACTTTATAGTTTGTGGAAATATACTCGGGTACAGCCACAATAAATATTATATGCATATAAATGTTTCTTGCAAAAAAAATAAATGCTGGAATTTGGGATTACACTACCCTTTACAGCTGTGACTATTCAGTATGTTCTGTTTTTATTCTGAAAGCTGGCAGAGAGGACACTGTGAGTGAGGATTATTTCACTTCCTGGACTGCACACATTAATAATTCTAACTTTTTAAGTATCAGCAGCCATTTTCAAGTGTACTGTGTATTGTGTGGGAGTAACCATGTACAGTAGTAGTCTATTTCTTTGTACCATGCTATTTTCTTTCTGTTCCTGGAATATATTTTAGGTATTTTTATGGTGTAAGTTGAAAGATATCACAGGTGTAGAGATATTCCTGCTGTTACCCACATTTGACAAGCCAGCTCATATCAGAAAGGTTGCCTCACTGGGTCACATTGGCACAGATTAAGTATAATTAAATGACAGTCACTGAGATCAGCCCTTCTGCCTTGGTCTCAAAGCAGCATTCCAAGCCATGTTACTAGTAGGCAATCTATGATCCAAGAGCTGCTAGTGATTTTCTGTTTAATGGTGCAGTATCACAAGAAAAGTAGCCACTGGAGGAGAAATGTGCTACCATACAGATAAGGCAGTTAAAACACAACTTAATTCTTAAATGTGGGTTTTTCAACCTTCTTAGGTTGCATATAGCTCTCAACCTTCCATCTCCAAAAATGTGTAACCCCTACTACTTCTCACACTCAGGAACCAATGGACAAAATGTAGAGCACTTTATTTATATTTACTTGCAACTTCAACTAGAAAGCTCACAATTTGGTTAAATAATTTATGCATCTATTTTTTGTGTCTGTATGTGTGTAGTGTATACAGATTTTCTCATCACATTTTTGGTCCGTTTTTCATAAAATTGTGGCTTTCTGGCAAATTAGTGGCAAATCATTAAAGATTGAAGTTAGAAAATAATGACAGACAATAGAGTTTCAGATTTCATACCCTTCAGAAAATTCATACTAATGCAATACCTACTATTTTATTAACTTTCTAAGTTTGTAAGAGCAATATTTAAAAATTGTCCTTTGTTTTGGGCCTTTGTCCCACTTTTATTTATGGCTTCATCCAGATTTCTTGCTCTGAGGTCAAGAGTATTACAAATGTGTCAGGGCCATCACCGTAAACCAGAGACATTTTAAATTGTGACATACTTGCTGTACCCCACTCCCCCATGTAGTGACTTTGGACTTGTCAAAGCAAGGCAAGGAGCAGTTATGCAGTGTAAGTGGGCAGATAGAGTATCCTCCCATCTAAGGCAGACACAAGTACAGTCATGGGTTTTCATCCTTCCTTGATTTTGCAGAATGTTCTGGTTTTCTGTCATATTTTTATACTGTTGATTTATGCTTCTTATTATTCAGAAAATGCATGTTGTTGCAGTGCCTGTTCCTCTGTGTTTAAGTAGGAATGCTTTAATGATCATCAGGTAAGCTTGTCTGAGATTGTAAGATGCAAGTAAGCTTTAATTAGCATACTGTTAAAAAATTACCAACACTGAAAGCTTTTTTGCTGTTGCCATGCAGAGAATATTTACATAACTAGATAACGTATAATCCTTAGGTATTGAAATGCATATGCCAGTAATTGTAATAAAGGACAGGATTACAGTATTTTCAGAAGCTCATTACATTTACTGGTGACTTGCAGTCATCTTTGCAGGCTTTACCCGTAAACTAAACAGAATGGCAATCTATCATGTGTGGTTCATAACCTGTACAGTAATCCTTTAAGCAATTTATCTTGAAAGTGTTTCTTGTTTGCTGTTCATTTTTTACTTTGATCATCTTTTCCACATGAAACAAGTAGATAGTTGTTGTGAGGCAGCAGGTCCTTTTTTTGATAAGAAAGATTTTTACAAGTGGGGGTATCACAGAGATTTCTACTTTCAGGATGTTACTTGGTATTTTTATAAAGCTGAATATATATTATAATTAGAACTGCAGTGCAAGGAGAAGTGGTTTGAGTTGAGTGCTGCTTGTTTTATTATACTTGATTTTGACTGGCATTCCAGTAATGTATTTAAAAAGTAATTTATTTTTTGTTTCCATCTAGATATTAAGTAAGCTGTCATGTAGCCAATGCATTGGAATATTTTTTTTGTTCTACACTTCATTTTCTCTTGATTGGACTCTCATAATGATGATTTGGCACCGTGGGTAGTGTATTTAATTAAAGTCCCAGTTTTTGTGGTTTTGAGCATAGCTCCACCCCTTTAAAGTTAGTCACACCCCTTCTCCTTGGCCCCACCCTTTAAGCTGTTTACTGCAGTCCCCCTTTGATTTGAAGTCACCAGCCACCACTGCACACTTATACTAACCTGCAATATTTAAAGCTTGAATTCAACCAAACTACATTCACAAACACACTTGCTCATTTATTCATTTGTACAGTCATTCTTTTTATATCTGCACAAGATTGCTAATCATGTGTTTTCAGCCAATGAAAGCACATACAAGAATGTGCACACCATCGAAATGTTTCCATGAAACCCGAACCATCAAATCTTCCAAAAATTGAAAAAACATCAAACGTCAACATTTCCAACCACGCCACACCTACAAACAAGTGCTAACATGGGTCAAAAAGGGGTCGAGTTTTGCGGTTTGGAACATCGGCATTCAATGTTTTGAGAAGAGACAATTCAAAGTTCGCGGATGCGGTTTGTTGTTCCCACCATCAACATTTTGAAGGTAAACCATAAATATACATATTTATATCATTAAGTATTGGACATTCATAAGAGCAAACATTTAAAGAACAATCACTTTACAGCAATTCTAAAGTGATGAAGAATATATAAAAACTAAAACTATTTTTTTTGCAGAGAGGCAAGTCACCCTGTAGCCCTCACACCCCCTGCTAATTGCATATACTAACTCAGAGATAGCACAACAGTGGGGTAAGGGCAAATTCTCTAACCCTACTTCAGCATGATCTCATTGAAAAGGCTGGCAGAAAAAACTCCATTTAAAAGAACATTTTCTCATATGAGCATTCACTTTTTGCACACAAAAAAAATCATTGGTTCATATGAGTGTTTGCTGTTTCAAACTGCACACACACACACATACACACACACGCACACACACACACACACACACACACACACACACACACACACACACACACACACACACACACACACACACACTCTCTCTCTCTCTCTATATATATATATATATATATATATCTATATATATATAAATATATATCTATATATATATATATATATATATATATATATAGAGAGAGCTATATATGGGTGAGATGGTGACACAATAATCTTCATGTACTAGCTCATGGTATGATGGTATGACTAAAATATTGGGAAGCAGTGTATAAACCCTTCAAATACAGAGTACTACCTATCTGCAGACAGTAAAGGAACAGGAAAGAAAAAAATAAATTGAGTTGTATTCTGGATTCCATATGGGGCGCTGTGACTCCCTATAGTCCTCTGTACTACCTTACTATTGTTGTACACCAAACTTCTTTACGTCCCTAGTGTTACAATTATATATTGTGTATAATATGAGCTCCAGTACTTGTGAGGCTTATCACAAACAAACAAGGTCTGAAGGTCCTACAACAATAAGCAAGAAAACCAGATAAGATGCTCCTGAATTCTGCAAATAACTGTCCAAATGCAGTGCATCTAGGATTTCCAAGTTTACATTTAATGCATCTACATCTATATGATGAATCTTCTGAGTTATGCTTTGCTTCAACAGTACTGAGGACATAGAGTTTTGTAATATGGAATCCTCGTAGTTCACAGAAGAAACCTTCATGGCAGATCCTTATGAGTTGTCTAGGTCCAGAAAAAGCACTTCCTTTTGGAACAAGGGTGAAAGTCAATTCTAGAAGCCCATTTACTTTATGAATCCCACTCTTTAATGTTATTGACTGGCAGCTTTACTTAAACGTTTTACACTTAAAAACGATGCTTTTGACTCTAGAATTCAATATGCAGATATGTAGATCCCAGACAGATGTCATTAAGTACTATATATATATAATATATATAATATAATATATATATATATATATATGTATATATATGTATATATATATATATATATATATATATATGTATATATATATATATATATATATATATATATATATATATATATCCAACATAAAGACAATCCATCCGGCAACAGTAAAATAAAACAAAATTCATATGTCCCAAAAATAAATAAGAAATCACTCATAGAATTCTCAACTAATCGAAGTTTCTGATATTTCCAGTTTATTTTGAACCCCTCCCATTCCTTACCAAAAACTATTAGCAATACCATAATGATGTTAAAAATGGTAACCTTGTCTGCTCATTTTCATTGACTGGCTTTCAAAATTATTCCTTATTTTTCAAATGCCCTTTATTCCATTTACACATTACAAACATCCTGGAAATAATCCAGTCTAGAACTGACTGGCTGAAGTTCCAAACAATCAAGAAACAAAGGCAGCAGGGCAAAGATTTTAAGTACTAAAATTCAGGATAGCCCAGTAGCATTTAAATGATTGCTCTTGTATTGTGAGTAAAAAATAATGTTCCAGTTAATGCAAATGTTGTGCTTTAATCATTTTAGTTAAACTATATCACATGATAGCATAACTGAATTTCATAAAATTCAGACACAGTTTGTTTGTGTCTTTTGGCCTTTTCCCGGTTAGGGGTCGCCACAGCGGAACTCCGGTTCGCTAATGATTGGCAGTAGATTTTTACGTGCTGGCTTGCCGGACCTAACGCACAACCTTCAACAAAGGAACACCCATTCACGCATGTTGCCACACAGAAGACTCTCTACCTGAGAATCGAATGGGCATCGTCTAACTGTGAGGCAACAACGCTACCGCAGCACCACCACTGCAGTGTCTTTCAAAATATAAAAAAAAATAACTGAATCACTTAATGCAATCATAATTTCTATTTGTGTCTCCTTATTGGGATGCAGCAATAAATGACTTTCAACAAAGAAATACTTGCATTAGATCCTAGATAAGCCACATCCAACTCCTGATTAAAATCAGCACTATCTGGACAGAATAGGCTGACAGTTCAACAAAAACTCATTTAATCTGAACATTCCACATACTGTGATTTACCTCATTTTAGAATCAGAAAAAATGTGCAGTACTCTTCTGGAAAAATTGATTTAGTCTGGACAGAGGATTTTAAGACAGGAGAAGAAATGATGCAACAGTAGCTGTGATGTCATCTGCATTTGGCCCCACTACAAAATAAAAAATGCACTTTGGCCTTCAGTGGTCATAACTGGGAAATGTAAGAGTCCAATATAAATACAAGAACTGTACAGGTTAAGCATATTTTTATTAGCATCAGAGTGGAAAGCCCTCATTACATCTTACATTCTGTCATTACTATTTGGTATCCTTGTCTAGATTCCTGCAAACTCAGAGTACTACTAACATTTAGCAAGGGACCAGACATTGATATTTTTACTAGCCCTCATCTGCAGGATTAATATCTGTATGTATTTAGTATGACACTATAAACAAATACTGATAGTTCTACATAAATTATGACTCAATAAGCCAGAAACTACACCGAAGACCAACCAAAAATTACAAAATATCCTTTATTGAGCAAGATATGTATTATAAAATGACTACTTTTACATTAACATCACATTTCCTCAGGTTTAAAAAAATGAAGAATTGTGATGTCAATGTGAGAATGTTTGATCTGCACTGCATTCGTTGTTTGCCAATAAATTATATTTCACGATTCTTGGTTGGTCTACTTAATATTTTATTTATTTAATCAGCTCAGCTCATAAAACCTTCCCAAGTCATACTTGTCCATTCCCATTACCCACACTGCACAGTGGGAGAGGCGCTATCTTTAGATCTCTTCAGCCATGCAGAAGTCATCAGCTCTGAAAAGTGGCCCTGGGCTATCTGGCTACATATCATAAGGGCTAGAGGGTGTTTTCCTTTATTTTTTTGCAAATATATCTTTTGCATATACATTCAAGGTGAGTCTGTTGCTTTTATAGTGACATTTATTCCAATTTCTCATGCCTGATGGTCTTTTTCCTCCTGTCAGTCTTGACATTGGGCTTTTACAGGGAGCTCTTCTAAGTCTTTCTCTGTCTAGTCTACATATGAGTTTACTGACTGAATTGTATGTGCACAGATAGCTACTGCAGAAACCACCAGCAGGCCTGCATGTGGACATCCAACCTCCTCTCTTTCATTTATGCTAGTGGCCGGGCATTCTAATTGAACTGTAGGTCCATCTCAGACTTTGGATGCCTTTTGATTTTACAAACTTCCTCTTCTGTAACCAAAGAATACAGTATTCCTTGGTGTCATATGTACTGTTTCAGGCACATCGTGTATTTTTCCAGCATGGTATTTTCACTTGAAAGGTCTCTGTCAGCTTGTGCATTAATTGTTATCCAGTAATATTAAAGGGTCTTGTCAGAAGTGTCAGGATACACTGGCATTTTACTCAGATCAGTATCTTTTATTCTGTAGGAAATGACAGCTCGAAAAAAAATTATGCTAGCACTTCAGACATCTCTACTACACTGACCCAGAGCTGTGTGTGTGATGCATTATGACATACATCCATTCTTAAAATGACAATGCTATGTAATAGTCTTAAAGTGGAAATGGCTGTAGTACATTTTCATAATACATAAAATCATCACACCTCCCCTCTAAAGAGAAAGGAGCCTGTCTTTTGAAATTATGAAGTATGTAGATATGCAACCAATACATCCTACATTCAACACTGCACAAATTTTATAAATGCATATTGCTACATTTGTTAATATAACTGACACAATTAGTTACAAAACAGCACTTGAGATAATATCACTAACAGGATACATTTAACAAGAAAATTGTATGGTTGTTTTTCTGACCATTACCCAATTACATCCTTGAAGCAAATAGGTTCATTGACTTAATGTCCTATTCTGGTTGTGAGTCTCATATCTATATACTATTCTAATGACCAGCAGTTCTTTTATAAACTTAGCCCTATAACTCAACCCAACTGTGTCCACATGTACCTTGGGTGTCTATTAGGAGGGGTATGTTAGTTTGGAGGCACCTATGGGCTTTTTGGGTGGGTGGGTATGTAAGCTAGGTAATATTTAAGTTAATGTCTCTGTCCATTACAGACATGTGGGACAGACTATGAGTGAATTTACAATTACCCATCCAATGCCCAAGGTTATATTTAATTAGAGTCAAGGATGAGCTCTGCCTCACATGGATTTGGAGCCTATCCTACAGTGTGAAGATTCTTTCAGACACATAGCGGTCTTGCCAACATGTTCTATTTATGTAGTAGACAAAGTTTAAATCCTTGGATCTAGTGTTTCTAGTGCTATTTGTTTTGCATATATGCAAAAGATCTTTCAGGGCTGGAACTGAGGATGCCTTATATGCTAGACATAAATTGCCTGTCAGTAACCTGTAAGAGACTGAGTATAAAGATATGGCATTATGGTGATCTGTGTAGGACAGTGTGTTAATACCATGGATTCTCCTACAGAAGAATTTCTGACTGTTGCAAATGCCCAATCACGAAGGGGCATTTTACTCAGTGATGGGTCTGATAAGGGCCGCGTAAAGTGATATTATAACTTCCTTGGAGCTGGAAGCCATATCCTTAGTTTTAGGTTGAGCAACATGGAATTACTATCTTACTATCTTGGCTTTATGTTGGTTGAAGGCCAGATTACTGTCAACATATTTTTCTAGCTCCCTATCTACTGGTTAACTGTTAGGGTTGTTTTATCAGTAGAGTATTTGTGTGGACATTATCCCAAAGGGAAGGACAGTGCACTTCTTTGCACTGAGCTTTAAACAATGGCTTGGCTTTGGCACCAGTCGTTTGTATGTCTTAGGCCCCCTTGCAGGATGTTAGTGTCATGGAGGAAATGTATGATAGCTTCCAATTTACAGTCATATTTGAACTTTGTGAGCCACAGGCCCTTGAAATTAACTTTGACATCCAAGAAGTAGATGCCGAACAGGAACGAGCTGAGAACAGATACCTAAGGTACTCTACTGGTGACTGTCCACTTGGTGGAAATAGTCTCACCAGTACTGATTTCTTAGGTCCCATCTGTGAGCCAGCTGGCAATCTATTGAGTTATGAAGGAATTTATGCCAAATTTGGTGAGTTTGTTGGCAATACTTGAAGGAGGGAACATATTGAACACCTTAGCCAGGTCATGGTTGGAGGTATGCACCATCTTTCCTTCTTCTATTGCCTTGGTGACCATCTTGAAGAAGTAAGATGTTAAGTAGGCAAGACCTTCCCTTGTCAAAGCCACAATCGGATGAGTCCATTGACTGCAGGCGGCTAATTTCCTTGTTAATCATTTCCACAATAATTCATTCCATGGCTTTACATATTAGACTTGCCAGACTAATGGGTCTGTAGCTACCAGGGTCAGTTGATAGACCAACCTTGTGAAGAGGGATAACCATTGCAGTCCTCCATTCACTTAGTACATAACCTGATTTGGGGCTGTAATTGAAAAGTGCTTTGAGTGGTCTTAAAAGGTCTGGTCCAGGGTATTTGTATTAATAATGTCCAGGAAATGTTGTGCCTACAAGTTTAACACAGGGTGTTTGCATCCCAGTCTACAAGGGTAGTTAGATTCCCCCATGAATAGTCTATTTGGTTGGATGGTGAGTGTCTCCAGTATGTATAGGTATTAGTCCTAAGATTCTTGGGGCACAGATGGTGACCTATAGTTATCTAGGATATAGTAAGGGACTTTGTTTATGGTGACTCACACATGGATGAACTCCAGTGCATCATCCTGTTTAATCAACCCAGAGGTATATTTGTTGTTGATGTAGATCAAGACATGTCCACCTTTAGACCCATTCTGTGCTGTTGGTCTAAATGCACAAAAGGCTGAGTAGCCGTGTACTGCTGCAGTGCTTTCTGTGGCTTTAAATCAATTTTCGCTAACAGCAAAGATGATTTATGTTGTCCAGAGTGAGGAAAGATTGAGGGTGTGGAGTTTCTTGTTGAGAGTCCTAGCATTTCGTGATAACACCTTAAGGTTGTTTGAGTTTTGTTTTGCTTTTTTTGTTTTTGCCATCTTGAAAGGCTTATCATTTTGGCATAGTCTAAAAAGTCTCTAAGAGGTGGATAAAGTTTTATCCAATATCCAAAAGCCGGGGGGGGGGGGGGTATAGATGCAGACTATCCTTGGAAAGGCAACATGGTTTGTTAACCATGTCCTCTCATGCTAACATGGACTACAGTTAGAAATGTAACTGGGACCTGTGATTGAAAACCTAGGAAAATCTGAGAGAAGGTATCAGAAGCAGCATCATTATTTTAACATTCGCTAAAAAAACAATGATAAGATCAGGATCAGTCATATTCAGTTACTTTGGTCAGGCAGTTCACCATCTGTTTCACTCATAATCAGATTTACACTTCCACCCTTGCCTCAAACATTCATTTGAGATGTTTCTGTTGCTGGTACAGGAACAGTGTTATTGGACATTGATGTGGTTATTCTAATCTCAAATGTATTATGTGTTCTTTCTGGAATACTGCTTCAGATTGAGACTCATCAATAACTTTCCTGATATGTCTCTGATTTTATCAAACTATGGAACCATCTTTAGTTTGTACCAAGTAGGGCCTTGCTTCATTGGTTTTCTGCACTGCAGCACCTAAAGTGACCCACTTTTTCTCCTCTGATAACTTCAAGCATGCAGGCCGGCCTCCATGAAGGCTACATTCTGACATTTATGGCATTATGTGTATATTCATTCACTATGTTATTTCTATTTGCCTTTTAATAATTTCATGATTTCGTAGGGCTTTTCACTCCAGGTCTCTGTTGGAAAGGGGCTAATAGCTCAGTCAAATTATTCTAGTCAACCAAACTGAATGATTAATCATTAAATAAATACATAACTTTTGTCATGGAACTTTGTATATCAGCTTTAGCTTTTTGGTCAATTTCTTTAAATGTTGCATGCAAAATAGTTTTAGGCTCCAGCTTGATTCTAACATTGGCATGTTAGTTTATTTTTTTCTTTTTTTTTCCCCTAAGCATCAGCCCATCACAAATAATGCTTGGCATGTTAATTCTTGTTTTTTTTCCCAAGCATCAGTTGTGAAGGGCTTACTCCTGCAGCACAGTATCTAACAGATTAAAATTTGATTGTCTCCTCTGATGGAAATTGGCTGGGTTTAAAATGGCCCATGAGATCAGCTATCCTAATACTTATCTACAAACAGAGAACTTTTTGCCTTTGGAAAAATATTTTCTTTCATCCCATGGTCTAGCTTCTACCTCCTTATATCTGTTTGTTGCTGCAGTATCTCCAGGCCCCTTCTAGATGCTACTGCTTTTGTATTTAATTCCTACTGATGTCTGTTTCACTTGGAGTACCCTCATCTGTAGCCCTATAAGAATTTCCTACAACTTTCTTTTCCATTTGAAGAGGTTATAACCTTGATCTAGGTGTTCTCTAAACAGCTCAGTCATAAATCTTGTGCAACTTCCATCTGTTGCAGCAACAGAAATTATGCTGAATCTTGAAAGTTACTTTCTAGATTTTGGAGAAAACTTTTTTAATCTTAAACTCATATGCTTTTTATTGCTACTTCTCAATATATATCTATGACTTCATGGATTTTGTGGCTTAGGTTACCCCCAGTACCAGGTTGTGTCTTATAAGGGTGCTCCATCCAGGAGTTAACCCTTTCAAGTTTCCCCCTCTGGAGGTCCATCCACAAAGAGTTAGCTTGGGACTTTTTCCTACAGGTGTAGAATATGAAACTACCAGTGTTAGACATGAAAGTTACCCACTTACCATAATGCTAGACCTGCATTGGTTGTTCATAGGTTCATAGGCTGGTACTAGGCTATCAGCCCTAGGGCCTATACAAGCCTAGCCATAACAATTCCCTGGCTACTTCTTCCCACACTATTTACTTCCCTGGACCCCTGTCAAGCAGGGTGACTAACGTGATCCCCGGGGTGAATTTCCTTTCTCCCATCCAATCGTCAAGGTTCCTTTTGAAGAGGGCCAAAGAGTCACTTTGCTTGACATGTATGGGCAATCTATTCCAGAGTCTGGGGAGTCTCTGGGTCAGGAATCTATCCCTCCAGCATGTATTGTTTTTTGTGATGACAAGGTTTAGATCCCTGGAGCATGTGGCTCTGAGGGATTGGGATTTCTTTAAGTGTAGCATGTCCAACAGCTCTGGGTTTGACATGGCCTTGTATTTTAAGCAGAGATCGTCTTTGAGTAGATGATATGCGACAGAGTATAGCTGGAGTTTTTTAAGGTGGTCAGTGTAGGGCATCTGCTTTAAGCCTGTGATTCTTTTAGTGAGGTATTTCTGTGGCCTTTCCAGTTGTTGCAGATGCCTTGAGAGGTACATACCAAACGGGGTATTGTATTCTATAATGGGTCTAATGAGGGATGAGTACAGTGGGACAATGACCTCCTTTTTTCTGGATGAAAAGCCCTTAGTGATGAGATGTGCCACATAGAAGGATTTCCTGACTGTTGTGGTGATGTGGTTATCGAAGGTGAGACCACTGTCCACCTGTTTCCCTAAGTCTCTTATCACACTTTCGGTGTTTAGTGTAATGCCACCTATATGGTAATTCATGGGTACATGTTTTTTCCCAAAGGGGATAACTATACATTTCTTGGCATCTGTTTCTGTAATGCCCTTTTGTAGAGTATCCACATCATTTGGGGATTCAATAATGGTTCCCAGTTTGCAGTCATCTGTGAACTTTGTTAGCCAGAGTCCCTTAGTGTTGGCCTGTACTTCAGAGAAGTAGATGCCAAACAAGAGTGGTCCCAGGACTGAACCCTGAGGTACTACACATGTCACTTGTCTGGAAATAGATTTGGAGTCAGCTACTTTTACAGTGTGGGTTGTATCAGTAAGCCAGTTAGCAACCCATTGGGTGACGTAGGGATTAATGCCCAGCTTAATAAGTTTATCTATGATTCCAGAGTGGAGGATGGTGTCAAAGGCCTTGGCAAGGTCTAGATAGGCTGTGTGGACCACCTTACCCTTGTCCATGGCTCTGGAGACTATGCATATGTTCTTATAAGAACAGAAGTCAATCAGGTTCAGGAAACAAGATTGGCCCTTCACAAACCCAAACTGGGTGGGGTCCAGTGTTTGAAGGTTGCCAATGTCTTTGTTTATAAGTTCCATGATAATACGCTCCATGGCCTTGCAGACAAGGCTCGTCAGATTGATGGGACAGTAGTTTCCAGAATCCAAGGTGGATCCCCCCTTGTGGAGTGGGATAACTGCAGCTCTGCACCACTCAGTGGGCATGAAACCTGAGGTGAGGCTATGATTAAACATGGCATTTAGGTGAGGTGCCAGTTCATATTGTAGTTCATGTAGTACACAGCCCGGGATGTCATCTGGTCCCATGGATGCTGTATTCTTAGCTTTGGAGAGTGCATTTTTTACCTGTGTGGCTGTTATTACTGGAATTTGGAAATTTTCCTGTATTGAGATGGGCCATTTAGGAGGTGAGAGGGGGGTGAAGTTGGCACTGAATTGATCTGCCAGGATATTGGCAATATCCTTGGGATCAGTATATTTAATGCCATTCTGTTGTAGCTCAGAGCAGATCTGAGCATTGCCATTTAGATTCTTGACATAGCTACAGAATGCCTTGTGGTTGCCTTTGGAATCTTTGGCAATTTTATTTTTATAACTTGTTTTGGAGGATTTTATGAGGGATCTCAGTTTCTTACTGAGGCTGGTAAGGGAGTTTTTGCATCCTGGGATTCTCCTCTTTTCTGCAACAGTTTCATCCTTTTGTTGTAAAGTTTGTTTATGGCAGGAAACCACCAGATTGGCTTCCTTTTTTTGGATGAGAGCATCTTGGTACTATTTGGAATGGCACGATTCATGCATGAGTGGGCTGTTCTCGTACAGTGCCTTAATGTAGGATTCAGCAGTTGAACTTTCAGTTCCCATCTGCATGGGTGTCATGAAGTTTGTCACTTCTGACTTGAGTAGCATGAAGTTGGCTTAGGAGAAGTTTTTTATGGAGGTTTCCTTACTGGGGGGGTGGGGGTAGGATGTGGATGTTAAGGATGATTAGCTTATGGTCAGACCTGACTAACGAGTGGGTGACCATAGGTGTGGAGCATCAATTTCCCATGTTGGTAATGACTAGGTCTGGGATATTGGAGCCCCTGGTGGGACTATGGATTAGTTGATCCAGGGCATTGGAATTTATGAATTCCAAGAACCGTTGGGCAAAGGTGTTCATACATGAGTAGTTTTCCCAGTTAATGGCAGGGTAGTTAAAATCACCCAGTATTAGGGTGTTTGATTCTATCTTAATATTTTCCAGTATGTTTAGAAAGGTGTCATGAGAATATTGGAGTATGGTGGGGGATCTGTAGCAAGCTACAATTTGGATTGCAGTCTTACCTAGTGTTAGTTGCACCTGGAGAATTTCAAATGCATTGTTTTGGGCAACTAGCTCGGTGGTGTGAATATCCTTGGTGAATATTGACACTCCTCCACCTTTAGTGTTTCGGTCCTGGTTTGGTGGCCGGAAAGTGTGGTAAGAGTTGTAGCCTGGTATTGCAGGGGTGACCTCTGGAGCCTTGAACCAGGTCTCAGTTACTGTACAGATATCGATGTTCTCCATTTTTAGGAGTGCCTCAAGAGAGTGCATTTTGAGGTTTAGACTTCTAGCATTGAGTAGCATTACCTTCAGATGTTGCATGCTTGTACCTGTTACGGTGGTGGTTTTGTCCTTTGAACTTTGCCTATAAAAGGCACTATAGGGGTGGCAAGAGCCTTAGCCAGTAACCTGAATCCCAGGGGCAACAGGTGCAGACCATCTTTGGAAAAGCATCGTGGTCTGTCGATCATGTCATCCCAGGCAGACAGATACTGGATCCCCTTTGAATGACACCAGAAGCTTAGTCAATTGTTGAAGTCAGTCATTTTTTCCTTATATTGTGGTATCATTCTGGGCGAAGGCAGGATGCTACTTAGGGCTAGGGACATACCTGCCTGGGCTACATGATCTGAGAGCTCTTCCATGTCTCTTTTCATGTAGTCAAGGGAGGTATGTCTGAAATCATTCACTCCAACATGAACAATGACAGAGTCATATTTGTACTTGTTGTGGAGTGACTTGAGTGCATGTGTTATGTGGCAGATCCTGGCACCCGAAGGGGAGCTGTCTGTAGTTTTCTCCTTGTTCAACCTGGTGAGTGGCACATCAGTGTGCTGGACTCTAGAGTCACCTATGACTAAAGTGTTAGGTATGTTGTCTTCCTTAGGGGCTGTTGCCAGGTGGCACACTGGTGTTGTGAACTATGTGACACGTTGGTTGTGATTGGTGTTTGTGTTTCAGCTTCAGAGGGCCTTGTTGCTTGGGCAAGTTACAGTTAAGGGCCTCTGCATATGTAGATTTAGTGTTGCTATATGTGGGTGTTGGTGGTGCGGGTTTAGAATGGCTATGTGTTGCTTGAGGTGTAGTGTGGGTGTTAACCTTCTCCTCTTGACTGTCTATCACAATATTGGGTGGAGAGAGCTTTGCTTCCATTTTGGCTATGTAAGTGCATCTCTCACAGGTTGTAGTGTTGGGTGGTAGGAGGATAAGGTTGTCTGTGTACATCAGGCAATTGCTGTATTGCCCCAGTATGCCCAGATTCACCAGGTGGACAGGAGAAATCACCAGAAGCTGACCCTTGGACATGCCTGGTTTGGTGCTTTTTTTTTTTTTTTTTGTAAAGTACAGGAGCTGTTTCTCCTTACCTTAGCAAGGTACTTTGCAATATTAGGCTATTTAGTGCCTACAATTAATTTATCCTTATTAACAAGGAAAGTTGAGTGCTTGTATCAGTTTAAGGCTTCCTAGTGCTTTCCAGCAGGTATTAGAGCAAGTGCTAGTCACAGTGATGCTTAAAGGTAAGATGAAAAAAAAATGCACACTAGAGAAATTAGATGTGAAAGTAGGTAACTTAAGTTTTACCTGTTTAAAAAGTTAAGGTTTAGTGGAGAGTTACTATTTTTAAAACAGCAAGATGGATTGAAAGGGGTGGTCACTTTTGTATTCTGGTAGTATGGAATACAGTAGGATGGCCAATAAATTTAAATAGCTGAAGGGGTGGGATTTCAAAAATGATGATTTTGTGATTACTCACACAAGCCAGTGAAAGCAGAGAGGAAATGAGATATATGGTCAGATTAACATAAGAGGCAGGCTACCAGAAAGACAGTGGTATTTAACAAGACAACTGTAACTGTATGGGAGGGCGGGAAAAAAATTCTGCTTGACTCAGAAGAGACAGAACTATGGTTTCTTTTGAAGTTTTAATATGCAGTTAAAGCAGAATGTAAGTAAAACACAAGGTAAAGAAAACAAACCACAGTATTCAAAATATAAAAAGGCAATAAAGTAATACAAAATACAACAAATAAAAGCAAACTAACTTTTGTTTCATATCTTTCACCATTCCCTCCACCTTCCCTTGGCATTTGGGCTAAGACTTGTGAGAAATATAATTTTTGTTTTCTCTGCCCCCCCCCCCTTTCTCCTTTTGTGTTTCTCCAGTTTTTAAAGATCTGGAGATTGGTCCACAGACCTACAAAGACCAGTAACAAGACAGACTTACTAAGTACCTACTAGTCTTAGTCCTACTGATGAAGGATATGAAACTTCCAACATAGATCAATCTTTATAGTAAGTATATAGGATTTGCTTCCAAAAACAGATAAAATATACAAAGGAAATGGATGAAAAAGATAAAAAGGGAGCTGCAACTATGTAGCATTCCAGAACTGATAGCTACTGCACGTCTTACATTCTAAAAATGGTTCTATATGGATTTAAAATAAATTAAATTGCAAGTACACATTCACTTTGAACGTCAGACTGTAAATTCAACTAAAGATACATTGCTGAAAAGAAAATCACACAAACAGGAAGGCTTTCTGAGTTTCAAATCCCTGGATTGCATAAAAGAAAGTATTCATTATGTGGTGGATACACACTACCCACCCTTCTCTGTGCACATTATCTATGACCTCTTCAGAGTAGACTGCTTATATTTATCTAAAAGGGTTAGCTGCTCAGAATGGACCAATTAAGAAAATGGCCCCTAGGAAGTTATAAACGTTATGGGTCCCACATTTTGCAACATATCTTCTTGAAGCCCAACTCCATATAAGTCATTACTGTATTAACTTTTATTAATATGGTAGATGAAAACAACATGCTGCTCTCTTTCACTAGCTGAAAAGGGGAAAAATATGTAAGCAATTATGCCTGATATGGTGGGAATTATAGGAAAATAATGGACCAGACAGCTGTGTTTTGAGTCCCGACACAAAAAGGGGGGGGGGGCCTCACCACCACTAGAATGTCTGTTATTTCCCTATAACACATACTGCAGAGGGTAACTATCTATTAACTTGCTTTGTATTTTATATATATATATATATATATATATATATATATATATATATATATATATATATATATATATGTATATATATATTTTATATAAAAACACACAGAATACATACATCCTTGCATTTATTTTTTTTTTGAAGCTACCCTAAATGAAAGGAAAGTAAAAACAGTATGTCCTTCAACTATAGTTACTTTTCCTTCTTTAACTTTTTTTGCAGTTTTCTTTCTTTCTTTATTTATTTGACTTTTTTTTTTACAGTTGCCATGCTTAGCGAGTGTAAACAATATGGCAGGAGTTTGCTTCCATTTTTTCAGTCCATGCTTCACAGCAGCTTAACATGCTGCCACGAACAGCTAACTTTTTTTTTTTTTTAACCAGGTGATACCTGTACATTAATTCCCTGTTGGAGAAATTCATTCCACAGAAGGGTGCCTTTGTATGTTTTGTTTCCATTATCTATTATGCATTAATCATTTCCTCAAATAGCCTTGTTTCGTCTGATGCAGATGAGAAAGAATACAGACTAACCAAGAAGGTATATGCTCTTCCTTCATTTCTGAGTCCCAGATATATCACTCAGCACAGTAGCATGAAATCAGTATTTGGTAGATTGGCAGATAGGGTGGTATTGCATTGGAATCAGTTTCTGGAAAATGAGAGTTGTGCTTTACTGTCTTATTTCTATAGAACATTTTTGGGGCCTCCAAACTTTATACAAAAGTAAGCTAGAAACTTAAGACATAACCAATTGGACAGAACAAGAAGGTCCAAATGCATGATTAGGGTATCATAACTCAAGCACATTATAGCCTACAGGCATCCTTTTTTCACTAGTAGGTCAGACGCATAACAGAAGCTAATCAAAGGGGCACTCATGCATAATTATATACAACAGCTCAATGTAGGCATCTTAAATTAACTCCATAAAGGACCCTGAAGCTTTTCTGGTAGCAATACTTAGATATTTTCATACACTTGCCAAATTAGTGTGCATATTGAAAGGGTGCAGTAAATGTTTGCTAGTGGTGTAGCACATGTAAGTGACTGAATTAGAGCACATTAATTTGCACTGCTGCTCCTGAAGTATTTTTCTTCAGAAACTAGCAAGGAATATTGGACTAGATCATGAGAAAATATAAGAGAACATACCTCTCAGTATAGATGAAGAATATTTACTAATGAATACACATAGCAGGTATAAGATATGGCAGCTTGATAAAATGCATACAGGCCACAGATGACAAAGGGATTACTATAATTGGTGTTGCATAGTGCTATCAACTACAGACATCAGAGATGTGTGGCTGTGCAGGGATACATGCATTTCACATTCTGTTTTGATTATTTATCTTAATGTTTAATGTTCCATAATATTTATGTGGTAGGAAACTGAGACATTTAGCTTATTTAGTGTTGATCTTATCACTGGGCAGCCACAGTGGTGCATCGGTTAGTTTTGCCACCTCACAGCAAGAGGCTCTCTGGTTCGCTTCTCAGCTGGGGTGCCTTCTGTGTTGAGTCTGCATGTCCTTCCTGTGGTCGCATGGGTTTCCTCTTGTTTCCTCCCAAAGACATGCTGTAGGTGGATTGGACACTATAAATTGTCCCTAGGTGTGAGTGCGTGCGTGTGTGTGCCTTCTGTGGAAGGTTGGGTGCCAGGCTGACACTGTAAAACTTCACTGCTAATCATGAGCAGACAGGTGATCCAATGTGGTGACCCTAACCAGGAAAAAGAAGAAGAAGAAGTGTTTATCTTATCATTCTACCCCCAGTCATTTTTCTTAACCCTCATTCATTCACTCCAGCTAGTCTTTACTCCTCTGAATGCCTCTATTCCTTTTGTCTCCATCATCTGTTCCAGTTGTTCATTCGATGGAACAATAACCTCCTTCTCTGAAGAAGTATTTTTTGCAGATTTAGTTAGTAATTTGAGCCCCACATCATCATCCATTTCAGTCGTCCATTCCATGGGACAACAACCTCCTCTATGAAGAAGTATTTTTGCAGATATATGAAGTAGTTTGGTCCCTACAGAATGCTGGCCCTGACATTTCCTTTTTCTGCTTTCATATCTAGGCAGATCTCAGAAAGTTTAGATTTTTACCCACATTTTTGCATTGTTCATCATGAAATGTATGGTTTTCTCACAAATTGGTGAGGACTGCAGTCACTAAAGAATAAAAGATATTTGTGTTTCAGGTTTCTTTAACCTTTATAAAATGTATGCTAATGCAAAACCTGTTTGCTATTCTAACAACTTATTAAGTTCATAAGGGTATCATCCAAAATCTGTCCCAGATTTTCTCTCTTTGTCCCTCCATTACTTTTGCCTTAGCCCAAAATTCCTGAGAAAAGAAGTTGAGAGTTATGCATCTTGGGCACCCATTTTCATCTCACCAGCATAGTCTTGTACATCTATATCTTATGCCTTCTGTCTACACAAGTCTCTAGTGAGAAGTCCATCTGCTTTGTCACCCTACTTATGCTACATATCATCTACTCTACATCACTGTATTGACATTCCTTTGGATTTCATCCGGCAATCTGATATCAATCAAGCAGGGACAAATCCGGACGTAATCGGTTACAATCAGGGACACTTTTAAAATATTAGTACTATTAACCTGAGACACTGTCAGGACAAGAACATGTGAATTAATATTCATATCTGAAGTAAAAGAAGGGTACAACTTCAATTATTGTCATTATTTATTAAGTTTAATTGACCATCTTTTCTCCAAAGGTCACCAGTTTTTAGGAGGGATTAAGAGGGACACGGCTAAAATTTGATTCAAAATCAGGGACGTCCCTGAAAATCAGGAACATTTGAGAGGTATCTTGCCTCTTCCACAGTCCGTTTACATGCACCTTGCTCAGAGCACCATTGATTCTTAGAGTTTTAGTTCTAAAATAGTTTTTACAGTGATGACAGCATGTTGTCTATATATGTTTGCAAATGCCTTTGTCCATGTATACTTGTATATTCATTTTCTTATCTTTCTATGAAAAGTTTTCCATGAGCAATTGTCTTTTTCTGTGTCTTCTTACCTGTTGCACATTTATCACAGCTCTTTGGAGTCAGTGACATATGTCCAAACAGACTAGGGAAAAGTGACAGTATTTTATCATATATTGATTTAAATTTCTATTTCTATCTCAATTGTGTAATAGAAAAGTTGCATAAAACATCATTCCTAAATAAGTGGTCCATTCAACGATTGCATTTATATAAATCTCATGACTTGAGTAACTTATTTTTTTATCTTTCACATTTCTTTTCTGAGCATGCTTTCAAGTAAAACTGTAAATTTTAACATTCATTTTTTATTCGCAGCATGTATTTGTAATCCACTTTTGTTTTGTTCCAGGAACCACTGTGAGCAGCACCTGTCTTTTGTTGTTTCTTGCAATAGTGCACGACTATGAGCAAGTCTTTTAATTAGATTAATGGTCTCTAGTTGTTTGCAAGAACAAATACTTGTGCTCAGTGGGTTTAACTCTTAAAGACTTTGATTAAAAAAAGCCACACGCAGCAATTATTGTTTCATGTGTGATTATCATTTCTTTAAAAGTGGTCATATTTTGGTCCAGAACACTTCAGACTAGAGAAGTGTCGTTATGTTAGTTTATTCCCATATAATCAAATGTCAGTCAGATTGTCCAATTGTATTTATTATTGTGTTCTTTCATCTTATGCCATCTACAGAATACATTTTCTAAATGTCAACAACACTCACAATATGTGCATACTGCTTCTGTGCCTGTCTTGGCATCTCTGCTATTACTTTTTATTACACTGTATCTTGCTGTCACTATTTTGCACAGAAAACTAACAAAGGTAATATATATGTATATAGTTGACACTTCAAATTCCAAAGCTGTAGTGGTTTTTCAACCTCAAGACTTCACCTTGAGTTTCTTCGGTGTGCCTTAGCTGTAGGCATTGCAGAGTCAGGTCTCGTTCAGTACATAAAGTAAGGAGATGCACTCACAGTGTTCACACCTTATTTCTAGCTATTTCTGCAGACATGTATTAGGTACTAAAACTACAATAGAGAAATCAAAGAGGGAGCCTTGGAACGTTTTGCCTTTAGTGGGAGTCTATGATATTTACCTAGACAATGAGAGATTTTTTAACATACTCCTTCAAACCAGGCCTGCAGCTTCCAGTGTTTTCATCAAAGGTCAAGCCTCCTGAAACAAAGATATCAAAAGAAATGTTTCTTATATATGTTGTACTTCTTGTATTCATTTTCATTGTCTTGGAGCCAAGGAAAATATTAAATGTAATCAGTCATTTGCACAAGAAACAAAGAACATGAAGGTGATAAGCGTTGCTTATATACCCAAAGATGACCTCATTAATTCACAGCATGCACATCTGAGCTTGTAGAACTCCTGCTGTGAAATGGACCTGCAGTCTTTCTTTGAATGACAGCTCAGTAAACTAGTCAATTGAAGACAGCTCAACAGTGAACACCAGGGGCTTTCCAGAACTACTTCTACTTTATGTGATTATAGAGAGGGAGAGAGAAAGAGAGAGAGAGAGTATAGACCTGAATGATGAAAAGACACACCATTCTTTTGCCAACAAAAGACATTTTTATTGCAACCTAGAAATGGTGTTATATGTATATGTCTTTTTCTGAACAGCATAGCATGACAGAGCAAGAAAAATAGAAGTAGAAAAGATCTATGATGCATCTGTTTTTTATTTCCAGTCACACTGAATCATTTACTGTAGAGCATCATGGGATTGTATCTTAGAGCACCCTTGTAGTGAAATACATGCTAAGTCTGTTAAACAGCAATAGAATGCTTGTTAACAGCTTACCATTGGGGATAATGAGCAGTTGGAAGTCAGTAATAAGTAGACAAAATGCACAAAACACAGAGAGAAACTTGTTAGCTTGCTAAAGAGAATCAGCTAGCATATGTAGAGGGGTAAGTTTATGGAGTCTATATCAGAAGCTCGAAAGCTTAAAAGAGAGAAGGCTTTTTTATCGAACTGTCAACATCAAACCACTAAATAGAGAAGACACTGAACAACGATTTTTTTCCCAGGGAAAAATCACTGGGCCGGTTTCGAGACTTAGCCATTTCCTCCACTGTGGTGCGATCGCGGAGTTGGTATATTTAAGTGTGGGGGGGGGGCGAGTTCCCCACTTTATTTTGAGTTTGCATTTGTTTTTTTTTTTGTTTTTTTTTGTTTGTTTTTTTTGTGGAGTAGCAATTTTATTCCCTGGGGAAAAAAATGCTGTTCTGTGCCCTCGCTATTTAGCGGTTTCAATATTCACAGCTCAATAAAACAGCGTTCGCTCTTTTAAGCTTTCGAGCTTATAATATAGACCCAGTTTATGTATTGTAAGAGAGACCAGAGGCAAAGGTGAAATGAAATTACACATAAACATGCATATCTATATCTTTATATATATATATATATATATATATATATATATATATATATATATATATATATATATATATATATATATATATATATATATATATATATATATATATATAGATAGATATAGATATATATGCACATACACAGAAAGTCAAACATCATATGGTCAAGAGCATACGAACAACTTTCTGAAAAGTTAAATGACAGAAAACAACAAAAATCTACATTTTTGCAGGGAGGAGTGGTCGTCTCCCTGCACCCCCACCACAAACCCCTGAATATTATATATACTAATTCCATGATCGCACTACAGTGAGAAAAAGGATAAATTACCTGCTCCCCACTGTACTGTGATCTCTATTCAAAAGTTCTGACATCTCAGAGTAAAGAACTGCACTGTAGTGAAACCAACACATTCAAAAGCAAAAACACTGGTGCAGAATCACAGAACCTCCAATGTTTTATTAAAATACAAAACATAATCCACATTAAGCGCCTTCACCCAGGAATCTCCCGAGCTTTGTCAGAACAATTAATAAAGATAATAGCCAGCCTTTTATAAACACCAATGAAATCATTCCAGTAATAAATATGAGCAATCCTACTAAATAATTCAGCTCATTACAGTAATTTCACTGATGTAATACTAATGTTTTATAATTAATCCTATAAACATTGAAATAATAATGCTAAACCTGTCTTAAAAATATATCAGTTCATCAGTTTTAAAATCCTAAATATAATCATTGAACATACAGTACTAATACATATTTGGCATGTGTAAAAATATATATTATAATTTTGCTGCCCTTAATTTAAGGACGCTATTGATACTTAAATGGTCATTCAACTCTGGTTTTCTTGAGACATCAAGTTTTAGTTGCCAAAATAACTCTTTGTATTCTAGACGGGCTTCCCATAATCCACCACTTAGGTCCTGCTTAACCTGTTCAATTATATAAAATTTAAATTTACTATCTTTACATTCCTTCTGATGTCTATACAATGCATTTGTGTCTTTATGTAATAAGATATCATGCATATGTTCTTATATTCATCTTCTTGTAGGTCTGCCTGTCTTGTCTATATAGAAGCTGGGGCATTCTTCACATATAGCAATATAGACTACTCCTTTACTATTACAGTTGTAATGTTCCTTAGCCATAATTCTAAAATTTCTAGCTGAAAGGTATAAACTGTCATGTTCTAAAATATTACCACCCTGGTTGCAAAATCTGCATCTTTATGTGTCCACTTTTTTCTTGGTCACTTCTGTCCTGATTTCCATTCTTTGACCCTCTAACATTTCTTTTATGTTCATGTCCCTTCTCTTAATAAATGTTGGACGTGAAGGGATATATTTACTTTTTTCAACATTAGTTGTTAATACTTTCCAGTATCTTTTAATTATCTTCGACTTCAGCCAATGAAGGGGTGTGGGAATGTATAAATGCTAGATCATAAGCAACATCTGGATCTTCTGTTTTGTTCAAGATATCAATCTCTTTCCCTATAATAGGTTGAAATTTCCCTTCTTTCTCTTTCTTCACCTCTCTTATTGGCTGGTTTATTAAGGAATTAGGGTACCCTCTTTGCATGAAAAATTTTTTCATCAGTTTTATTTCATCCATGTATGTAGTTTCCTCACTACACATTCTGGAGGCCCTAATAAGCTGACCCTTAATAATACCTTTCTTTTGGTTGTACAGATGTTCACTATCATAATGTAAATAGGAATTTGAATCAGTTGCTTTTCAAAATAATCAAGATTAGATCTTCATCTCATCCAAATCTTCGTAAATAGTCACATCAAGATAATTCATTCTTTCTTTTGATGTATTAGAGGTGAATTTTAGGAAGGGAGTTGTTTTGTTGATATATTCTAAAAATTGGTCCAACTGTATACCAGTACCCTTCCAAAACAGACAAATATTGTCCAAAAACCTAGAGTATAATACTATGTTTTCATCCCACTGTGTTTGAAAAATGAAATTTTTCTCCCAGTAATGCAAGACTAAATTGGCATATAAGGGGGCACACGCAGCCCCCATTGCCACACCTTTTTCCTGTTTGTAGTATTAAGCATTAAAGTACATATAATTGTTTCTTAATATGTTTTCCATAAATTCCAGAAGTAAAATCCTTTGTTCATTACCTAGATAGTCACATTCAATAAGGACATCCTGGAACCACGCAAGTCCTGTATCGTGTGGAATACTGGGAAAGAAATAAACCACATTGATAGTGGTCATAATTAAATCAATTCCAAATTAATCCTGTGTAACTTTCATTAGGAAATCCCAAGAATCCTTGGAAATGTGTTTCAAAGATTTTAAAAACTTCTTCAAAGTGTAGTATATGTATTTAGCTAATGGTTCAAGCTTTGAGCCCGCCCCAGCAACTATAGGCCTAAAGGGTATTTTTTCTATATTTTTGTGTGTTTTAGGTATCCCAAACACAACTGGGATCTTGGGCCTAGTCACAGTCAAAAAATCCAGATGTTTATTGTCTATTGAACCCTGTAGAAAATGATCATTAATATAAAAATCTACCTTAGAATAGGAAATAAAAATCTAATTTCTGGATACAATACTATATTTACTGTCGTCATTTAGAAGGAGTTGCATTGTGTTTTTGTAGACTTTGAGAAAGCATATGACAGGGTGCCTAGAGAGGAGTTGTGGTATTGTATCAGGGAGTCGGGAGTGTCAGAGAAGTATGCAAGTGTCGTACAGGATATGTACGAGGATAGTGTGACAGCGGTGAGGTCTGCGGTGGGAGTGATGGATTCTTTTCAGATGGAAGTGGGGTTACATCAAGGATCAGCTCTGAGCCCTTTCTTATTTGCAATGGTGATGGACAGGTTGACAGATGAGATCAGACAGGAGTCCCCCTGGACTATGATGATGTTTGCAGATGACATTGTGATCTGTAGTGAGAGTAGGGAACAGGTGGAGGAGACCCTGGAGACATGGAGATATGCTCTAGAGAGAAGAGGAATGAAGGTCAGCAGGACTAAGACAGAATATATGTGTGTGAATGAGAGGGAGGATAAAGGAATGGTGAGGATGCAAGGAGTAGAGGTGGCAAAGGTGGATGAGTTTAAATACTTGGGATCAATAGTTCAGAGTAACGGTGAGTATGGAAGAGAGGTGAAGAAGAGAGTACAGGCAGGATGGAGTGGGTGGAGAAGAGTGTCAGGAGTGATTTGTGACAGACGGTTACCATTAAGAGTGAAAGGGAAGGTTTACAAGAGTTTAGTGAAACCAGCTATGTTATATGGGTTGGAGACAGTGGCGTTGACAAAAAGGCAGGAGTTTGAGCTGGATGTGACAGAGTTAAAGATGTTAAGATTTGCACTGGGTGTGACAAGGGTGGACACGATTAGGAATAATTATAGTAGAGGGTCAGCCCAGGTTAGAAGGTTTGGAGACAAAGCCAGAGAGGCAAGATTACATTAGTTTGGACATGTGCTAAGGAGGGATGCTGAGTATATTGGGAAAAAGATGCTAAGGATGAAGCTACCAGGTAACAGGAAAAGAGGAAGGCCTAAGATAAGGTTTATGGATGTGGTGAGAGAGGACATGCAGGTGGTTGGTGTGACAGAGCAAGATGCAGAGGACAGGAAGAAATGGAAACAGATGATCCGCTGTGGCGACCCCTAACGGGAACAGCCGAAAGAAGATGATGATGATGATGATTTACCGAGATTTCCATTTACACGCTCGAGATTCTGAGCGTTTGATATTCTCTTATCGACAATGTCAGATTCGACATTGTCGGCTTTTGAGAATATAATATAGACCCAGAAGGAAGGGCATATCCACCCCCTATGAGAATAGAGAGGATGGGTACAACAGCTAGGCAGGACAATTTAAAAGAAGTAGATATGGGGACTGAACACACGGAAATGGATTATACAGAAGCCCCTTTGAACCCTTTAGTCACACCACCCCCCTTAGGAGAAGTGAAAGGCTAGCAGAAAAACAAAGAACCAACAACAACTGGGAGTACAGAAATGCCTACAACAGGGGCAGGGGAGGGTGGAATACAAGGAGAGGGAGTTACAGGAGAAACTATTAAATAAGAAAGAACACCAAGAAAATTCAAGTAAATAATTTCTCAGATAGTGATAGAGAATTAGTCAACAAGTTACAAAACAGGGGTTGTAGAGTAATGAACCCCGACAAGGGTGGGGGAGTAGGTCTCATGGATAGTATAGATTATGAAACAAATATGCTAGATAATTTAAATGACGATAGTAAATATAGTGTTGTATCCAGAAATGAGATTTTTATTTCCTATTCTAAGGTGGATTTGTATATTAATGACCATTTTCTACTGGGTTCAATAGACATAAACTTCTGGATTTTTTGACATTGACTAGGCCCAGGATCCCAGTTGTGTTTGGGAATACCTAAAAATATAGAAAAAACACCCTTTAGGCCTATAGTTGCTGGAGTGGGCTCAAAGCTTGAACCATTTGCTAAATACATATACTACACTTTGAAGAAGTTTTTAAAATCTTTGAAACACATTTCCAAGGAATCTTGGGATTTACTAACAAAAGTTACCCAGGATAAATTTGGAATTGATTTAATTATGACCACTATTGATGTGGTTGATTTCTTTCCCAGTATTTCACACGATACAGGACTGAGTGGTTCCAGGATATCCTTACTGAATGTGACTATCCAGGTAATGAACAAAGGAATTTAATTCTGGAATTTATGGAAAACATATTAAGAAACAATTATATGTACTTTAATGGTTCATAGGTTCATAGGTTCATACTAGGCTATCTGCCCTAGGACATTTATAAGCCTAGCCAGAGTGTGTTTGGCTTTCGCCACCCATTTTAAATTAATTTTGCTATGCCCTTTTTCGAGGTTAGTATACTGTGCCTCTGTCTAACAGTGACACAGAAGTGATACCCAGGGTAAACCTACGATCTCCCATCCACTCATCAAGATTCCTCTTGAAGAGAGTCAATGAGGGACTCTACCTAACCTGGACTGGGATTTTATTCCAGAGTGAAGGGAGCCTCTGGGTTATGAATCTGTCCCTCCAGCATGTCCTATTTATTTCAGTGCTGAGGTTCAAGTCTTTTGAGCGCGTAGCTCGATGGGATTTGGATTTTCTGAGGTGCAGCATGTCCATTAATTCCGGGTCCAGGTAGGCTGTGTGAACCACCTTCCCCTCGTTAATGTACTTGGTGACTGTTTCAAAGAAATCAACCAGGTTTAAAAGGCAGGATCTGCCCTTAACAAAGCCAAACTGGGTAGGATCCAGTGTCTGTAGGTCTCCAATATCTTTATTTATGAGGTCCATGATGATCCTTTCCATAGCTTTGCAGACCAAGCTAGTCAGGCTTATGGGGCGATAGTTTCCAGGATCTGTTGAGGCACCACCTTTGTGGAGAGGGACCACTGTTGCTGTATGCCACTCTTTGGGTACATATCCTGTAGTAAGGCTGAGATTGAACAGTAGTTTTATGTTTGGGTTTACCTCTTCTTGGAGTTCATGTAGGATGCAGACCGGGACACCGTCTGGTCCCATTGATGCTGTGTTTTTTGCTTTGGAGAGGGCGGCACTTACCTGAGCATCTGAGATGTCAGGGGGGGCAGCACTCTGCTGGGATAGATATTTGCCCTTTTGGTGGGGATGGAGGGGAGAAGTTTGTGCTGAACCTGTCAGCTAGGATGTTGGCAATGTCTGTGGGTTCGGTGTATTTTTTGTCATTTTGGACTAATTCTGAGCATATCTGGGAATTCCCACCCAGGTTCCTAAAATAACTAAAGAAAGCCTTGTGATTATCCTTAGTGTCCTGTGAAATTTTTCTCTCGAAGCTGGCCTTAGACGATTTTATGAGTGCCTTTATTTTTTTGCTAATACTGATCAGAGATTCCTTCCCTTTTTGGGATTTTGCTCTATCATGTAGTAGCTTCCTCCTTCTATTGTATAGTTTGTTTATGGCTGGGGTCCACCAGACAGGACGTCTGCCTTTGGAGGATTGGGTCTTGGTTTTATTTTGGATTGCATGATCCATGCATTCCTGAAGGTGTTCATAGAATGCGTTTATAAAGGATTCTGTGGTCTGGGCCGTATTTTCCACAGGCCCGGGGGCTTTGAAGGATTCCACCTCAGTTTTGAGGAGTGTGAAATTTGCTTTAGAGAAGTTTTTCACTGTGGTTTTCTGGGGAGGGGGTGGGGTCGGGATGTGAATATCCAGTGAGATTAGTTTATGGTCTGATCTTACCAGTGAGGGATACACTTCTGGTCTGGAGCATAGAGTCCCCATGTTAGTGATGATCAGGTCCAGTATGTTTCCCCTCTTGTGGGAGTGGTAACAAGTTGTTCCATAGCATAATGGTGTTTGGAGAGTTCTTCATATTTTCCAGTGTTCTCAGGAAGGACGAGTGGGGTTCCTGGGTTTGGGAGGGTGGTCTGTAGCAGGCTATAAACTGGAAGGCAGTTTTACCCATTGTTAGTTGCACATGGATAGTCTCTGATGCTTCGTGCTGTGCCACCAACCTGGAGGTGTGGGTATCTTTGACGAATATTGATACTCCCCCTCCTTTTGTGGTTCGGTCCAAGTTTTGGGGCTGAAAAGCATGGTATGAGGTATAACCTGGTAGTGCTGGGGTGCTCTCGGGAGCCTTGAACCAGGTTTCTGTTACTGCACAGATATCGATGTTCTCCATGCTAAGGAGAGTTTCGAGTGCGTGCATCTTGAGGTTTAGACTTCTGGCATTGAGTAGCATTACTCTTAGTTTCTTATCCCTTGTGATACCGATGGAAGTGGGTTTGTCTTTTGAGCCTTGCCTAAAAAAGGCACTATGGGGGTAGCAAGAGCCTTTGCCAATATCCGAAAGCCCAGGGGTGACAGGTGCAAGCCATCCCCAGTGAAGCATCGTGGCTTGTCGAGCATGTCATCCCAGGCTGACAGGCATTGGATCCCCTTTGAATGACACCAATACTTAAGCCAATTGTTGAAATTGATCATCTTGTCTTCATATTGTGGCATCATTCTTCATGTCATACCGGCCTGGGCTACATGCTCAGAGAGCTCCTCTATGTCTATTTTCATGTAGTCCAGGGAGGTACGTCTCAGGTCATTCACACCAGCATGGACAATGACTGAGTCATATTTGTACTTGCCTTGGAGTGACCTGAGGGCTTGTGTTATGTGGTGGATCCTAGCGCCCGACAGGCAGCTCACCGTGACCTTCTCCTTGTTCAGCCTGGTGAGCGGCATGTCAGTGTGCCTGACGATAGAGTCACCTATTACAAGTGTATCAGGTGTGTTGTTTAGCCTTAAGGGCTGTGACTGTTCGGCACACTGGCTTTGTGAGCTATGTGTTGCATGTGTTTTGTTTTGAATACTACAAACAGGAATGTGAATACTACAAACAGGAAAAAGATGTGGCAATGGGGGCCGCATGTGCTCCCTTATATGCCAATTTAGTCTTGTATTACTGGGAGAAAAATTACATTTTTCAAACACAGTGGGATGAAAAGATAGTATTATACACTAGGTTTTTGGATTATATTTGTCTGTTTTGGAAGGGTACTGGTATACAGTTGGGATCAATTTTTAGAATATATCAACAAAACAACTCCCTTCCTGAAATTCACCTCTAATACATCAAAAGAAAGAATCAATTATCTTGATGTGACTATTTACAAAGATTTGGATGAAATGAAGTTCTAATCTAGATTATTTCAGAAAGCAACTCATTCAAATTCCTATTTACATTGTGATAGTGAACATCCGTACAACCAAAAGAAAGGTATTATTAAGAGTCAGCTTATTAAGGCCTCCAGAATGTGTAGAAAGGAAACTACATTCATGGATGAAATAAAATTGATGAAAACATTTTTCATGTAAAAAGGGTACCATAAGTCCTTAATAAACCAGTCAATAAGAGAGGTGAAGAAACAGAGAGAAGGGAAATTTCAACCTATTATAGGGAAA